>NW_026086604.1:114875076-115120076 GCF_022539395.1 Myiozetetes cayanensis | reverse complement strand
TTGTTGCGTAAGCAGGCTTTCTTAAAGAACATTTCAATGACCCAGTTATGTCTCTGTTTTATTTTTGTAATATTTTTATATGAACTAGGATAAGACTGCAGTTAAACGCTGTTCTTCAATTTATTTTTCCATCTGCTTTTAGCTGCAGGATAGCATATTTTATCACATTTGATACACAGGGTCAAAGGAATAAAAAAATTAACCCTGTATTTTTGCATAAAATGTATAAATAAATTCTGATGGTGCAAACTCAGCAAGTAGAATATTTTTACTAGTTCTATCTTGTGATAATGTTTTTGTAATCACTTATATCTCAACTGCTAACAACGGAATGCCGTTTTCTATGTTATTAACACAGTTCTACAAATCACAGGGAAAAATCCGGTATCTGAGCAAAAGAGGATAAAAGGTCACATTTTTAGAAGGTAATCTTTTCACACATACAAGAGGCAATAGGCCAAGTCACTTAGCTCTTCTTAGCTAATCAAACTGCACAATTTCAGCGCAGTGGTTCTTTTTTAGATGTAGGTGGTGATAAAACGATCCTCGGCTTGGGAACACGTCCAAGATACATACACACTCCCAAACACCTCCCCCTACTCACCCCACCTCCAGTTGATTTGAACATCGACATACTTATCAATACTTTTTAAGGTAGCAACCATACTGATGGGGACAATTACGAAACAAGAGAGAGGTCACAGTAAATCCAACTCAGAGTATGTGACCAAAGTTATGTGGGGAAAAAACAAACTAGTGTCAGCATCAAGCATCTGTTGCTGCTGGTGTGTGGACAAAGCGAGTGCCAGAACAAGGAGGCAGTTTTGTAGATGTACTGTTTGTCAAGTCGCCCACTGAAGCAAGCCTCGAAATCAGTGTGTGTACTGTGGCCATCTGTTTACTTTTCACTAGCAAAACTCTGACTCTTACCATTTCTTTGAAGTCATGGTCAATGTCAAAGAACAGGTACAGTTCTGATGATCGTGCATGTTTTTTTTAACTTGGCAAGGGGACAAAGGGAAGGAGGAAGTATGTAATTAGCTTAAAAAAAGAAGGGGGATTACAGGAAAAGGATCTGCATTTATTCAGGTAATATTATGCCCCAAAGGGATTAAGCTATCAAGGTACTGCGAAAGCAACTAGTGAAAACAGGAAGACTGGCCTGCCACAAAATAACGATTTATTTACTTAGCTGTTGACTTGACCTGGACTTAAGAAACTTGTCACTGATCTCTTCTCTCCAGTGACCAAAATTAGAATAATTCAAATGATCTATGATAAAGTGGAATTAAATACTCAAACACTTTTGAATCACTACTAAACCACCCACAAACATCACACTGCTAAGCTCCATTGCTGATTATTTCACCGTGCAAACTCCCCATAGAGAAAGCCACTGTCCATTTACCAACATTGTTCATGCAACATCTGACACACAAATTTACTGAATGTTCACCCATTTTAGGGTTCTCTCTTTTTAAGAACTAACACATACTTGCTACAATCTGTACTATACAATCTTTACTTACATACCTTCTTCACTTTCTCCCTCTTTCAATTGTGTCATGGATCTGCTTGCATTTCCTGTCCTCTCTCAGGAGCCCCAAAAATTCCAATTGAGATTTTTCTTAGAAATTTCTTTTCAGTCTCCTTCTCTGTCTTTTTTAATCTCAGAAGAGATTTCCCTTATTTGCACTTTATTTGTGCTTTTCCTCTTTCTCAGGTCTTAAAAGGGACTATTTAAATGAGAACCCCAAAATATCACAAATAAGATACTGTATGGTTTCCACATGTGTGTGTGCATGGTTTACTATGTGGGGTGCCCTGCACTAATTCCATCAAAATATCTTTAGGTAGAAAACATACTTACATTGCATACAGGACTCATGAATCTAGGTAAGCTGCTTCAGCAGTAGATATTGCCAAAGAACTGGAAAAATGTTCATATACTGGGTGGAGGTACATGGTACGACTTCTCCACTGCTACAAAACTCTGAAAAATCTCAATTACCTTCTACATTTAAATGCTTGCTGGGTGTGGGAGAGATGCCTGCGTATGTATACACATGTGTGCATTCTGGAAGCAACAGTCAACAAATGGATATGTTGGGTTTTTCAACCCACTGAAACTTGAATACAAATTCTGTGCAGAAGCTAACATTTTTACAGTTGAGTCAGGTTTTTCACCTCTGAAACAACTGCAGTACTACTTGCAGATAAAAGAGATGCTGCTCCTGAAAAATCTTATGCACAACATTTAGAGAAAACAGAAAAAAAGATGTAAGCTTACTGTCATGTGTGTAGTATAGAGGTTATGACTTTGGAGAAATACAAGATGTATTACAACTTCCTCTAAAAAAGAGAATGCACCTTTTGGAGTTGTTGTTTAAGTTCAGTTTCCATAGAGCACAAAAGAGTAATCACCAAAATTAGTGAAATGTTTTAAACTTCTTATTCCACAGAATAACCTGACGAAAGCAGACCACTCACTAATAAAGTGCAACTTAATAAATCATGTGAAATCTTATTTTGTTCAAACCCTTACTAACTCCTAGCACCATCTGTTACCATCAAAACTATATGACAAGATATGATATATAATTAATAGGTAAACAACAATCTAATTAAAATGGACAAATACTCCATGTTCCTGCCATTTGGGAGCTCTAATTACAGACTAAATTTTAAGCTTGAATTAAATATTTAAGCTGGAAAATTAACTTTCCTTCTCGAGCCTTGAATACATTAATACAGATATGTGAAGCGACTTCCTGATGGGAACTTAAACATGTAATTTAGTTTCATCAAAGCAGTTACTAATTGTTAAGCAGCAGTACCTTACCATATGTACACAATAGCTATTTAGAGCCGAAAAGGTGGTTTTAAAGTACCCCTCTGCAACCCTTTTCTGACATAAATATAAAATGTATATACAGCACAGCAGTTTACACTACACACTGAAAATAAATTACATAGAGACTTCAGCTTTCAGTGGGTCTTAGCATGCATAAGTCTGAACAGATCTAGATAAACAAATGTGTATTTTTCCTTCTGAAGAAATTAAGAATGTCTAGAAAAGTTAAGATATTTTTATATTCTACTTATTTATAGAATTTTTAACTTCAGAGTAAAACCATGCAATTTGCCCGAGTCATGCAGCAAAACAAAATGGTGAAAAACCCAGGTATTTCATCTAACTTAGTAAGATGATCCAGATTTTCTTAAATACTAACATCAAAAGAAAATAGGAATACAACTGAGAACAGAATTACACAAAACATTGTTAAAAAGGTTCCAAGTATGTAAGTGGCTAAAATTTATCTAAAGTTAATGTAGCACAGTACATATTATTGTATTAGGGATGCAAAAAGTACACTAGCATAGGAATTTTTAACATTTGCATTCTGACCAGACCACTCAACAACAGACTTCGCTATTTTAGAAAAAAACCCAACACACCTCTGTCCTTTATGTAAACCACAATGATTTCTAAATATTGCTGAGTCGAACCACCTTGCAAAGCATTTCCCTCATCTTATGGATACAGAAAGTGAGGTACATGGATGTTGGGTGACACCCACAACCATATGTCAAGGCTTCAACAGTGTAAAATACTCCATGTATATGGAATACTATGCTTTTCTGCATTCATGTGGAACTCTTTTAAGGGAGGCACATGAAGATTTCAGTATAGCTACAATCAAGACTTGGCTCTTACAAGCTCATGTGGCCTGAGTCAGTGACATACATGAAACAAGAACCCAGATTTCTTAATCTTCAATATTCTCTTCTAATACTAATATTCTCCTTCCACACAACAGAAATACATTTGACTTGCTTTAATTTAGATTCAACTACAGAACAGCAGGACATGATGCTACAGAAATAGTGCATTTTTCTTTTTAAAAATCCTTGAGATTGTATGTTACTTGAACAGCGAGAAAGAGAACGTTAATAAATTTCATCCATCCTTCTAATCATAAGGATTCTTATTTGCAGCATGAATTCAGATGACAGATGAACTACTGGGCCATGACTTCATCAAGGGATTCTAGTGACATCAAAACAGAACCTCTAATAGTTTGTGATGTCACTACAAAGCCTCAAGGGATTTCTTGTTCCATAATTCAGAAGAACATGGCAGCTTCTCAATTTGTGTAGTTAATGGACTGGAGACCCAGAATATGCTTTAGGACCTACTCTGCTTCTACTGCTCCCTCACTTCTGTCCTTTGTCCCATTCCTACAATACAGTTTTAATTTTACTCTCTCTACATGACAGAAGTACATGGGCACTTTACTGGTATTTTCAGTTACACAGACTTGGATGCTGCTCTTTATACAGAGTTTTTAGACTGTACATGTACTATCTTAAATATTGCAAAGCAGTTATTTTAATAATATCCATATTTTCACCATAATTTCGTATTGCACTCAGTGAAGCTAGTTTAAAATGATTAAATAATTCCTTAGCAGTTAAAGAATAAAAATTGCTGAAAAAAGACTAAAATGCTGACTTGAAACTTAAGTAGTATGAATATCTTTTAGAGCCACACTAATATGAATCTCATCCATGTCTGACCATCCATCATTTTCCCTTTGATTTTCTTTTCATCACTACTCCTGACCCACTCAGCTTTGGGCAGGCCTATAGCTTATGCTCCAATCCATATTTTCCAAGTGACTCGATTCACTGCTGTACAAAGTCACAGTTACACAAGAGTGTAACTGCTGTGTTGGGTGCTGAACACAAGCATGCACTCCTCTAGCCATATACACTCAATTCATTTGGCCAAGCCAACTCGAAAGGAACACTGCACAATTCCGTTGTTTCAAAGTGGGAACACTGAACAGCAACGGTGAGAGAGGGAAAAAAAGTTCTTTGGCCAAGCAAGGAATGAAATGCAGATACCAACTGAAGATTCTGCATGTGATGGACACAAGACAGGGCAAAGATACGCTCCACTACCTTGCAGCCATTAAAATATGTCTCCTTTTAATTACATTAGGTTATGTTTTGAACCACATTCCAATTACAAGGAAAGACGGCTGCTAGTCAAAACCACATACTTAGTTCTGGGGAGCACGATCGTTCCCTCTGCAGTCCAAGATACAGTCGTATTCTTTCCAGGCCTATTTATAGAACATATTGTACAGTACATGTGCCATGGATCCTAATGTGAGGAAAATTATATAGATATTCAAAGCATGACATATTGATTCAACATATTGAACGGATTGTTTTTTCCTCTATTTATTTAAATGATTGTAATAGTTTATAGTGAGCTTAGCCCTTGAGACAGATGGTTGTAAACTCAAAATTTAAGTTTTAAATAACTGTATTAACATGAAGTAAATTATTTTATCCACCATCCTCATTAGAAGAAGAATGAATTTCTCTTAACACAGTCTTTAACCCTCTTCTGAGTTGTTTGTCACTATTTATCAAAGAAAGTGAACTTTGCAGCTCACTGACTGAGATTTTAAAATGTGTCTCATCAAAATGTGTCTGATATCCACAGTACTTCTTTGCATTGCGTTGGGCAAAAGTAACCTTGGTTTTAGGACAAAGAAGGGAATTCTGGAATTATCCATTACGAAAAGAGCTTTAAACTGTAAGTCTACAGTTTATATCTCATCTTTTGCACCTCTCAATTTTGTGAGCGTCTCCTTTGTCCTTACCCTTTTAGTTCTCTCTCACTGCACTTAATGTTGACTTCTGGGTTTCACTCCTGGATGATGTCAAAGGAGAACAGATCATTTTGCAAGGCAGTCAGTATTTAAACATGATAACTACACTTTATGTCAGTAACTCTATTTGCATAATTTAAAAAATATGCATTGATAATTGTGTTACCTATCCAAGTCTGATTATCAGTCCAAACTTTGCACAAACTAGAGTTCCACTGGGTACTTCTAAGAGATTCACAAAAGGTGGATCTATATCAGCAAGTGGTAACTGCTCAATGTTGGCTAACAGGTAGAACACAACTGTTAATCCTGAGTACCAATATTCAAGTAACACGTCTTTTAAGGGAGTTTAGTTTAGACTGGTCATGTTCAGGGCCAAAAGCCCACTAGCAGCTATTATAAAAGAAGTTTGTTAACACACTGCTGTGTGTGCAACTTCTGATTTAGCTTAATACAAAAGAAATCAATTTTCCTAAAGCTGGCACAACTCTGCAACATGAACATAAGCACAGTGGGAACAACCTGTTTCAAAGGTACATTCCTGATCCAAACTAAAAGGCTAACCTAAACCACACAAGGAAAATAAAATGTGCTGTCAATTAAATTGTTTTTTTAAGGGTGTACATAAAGGTCCGCTAAAAATGTTAAAGTAACACTATGTCACTCAGGAAGCTTATGTCCATGTGTTTTAGGCTGCTTATTTTAGTGAGTAGAAACTAAAAAAAAAAAATGCTAAAAAAAAAAAATCCCCAAACTTAAAGGCACTTAATAGGGGCAATTGCATACTTCATTCTGAAGAACTGGTCCTGTTAAACTAATATACCAAATTTGAAATTTTGTAATGAAATAACAGTTCCACCACGTAAAATGACAAAAAAACCAGTAGAAAATTCAGAATAAGCAGTTATTAAAAAAAATTTCAAGTGATGTGCTGTGCTGTTATTTTTGACTCCTGACAATTCAGAAATTGGTGTATTCCAATAGTATGCAATAATCTTGAGTTCCACACTGGCTAGAGAAACTTGGTCAATAACACTCCTGAATTGGGTTACATGTCTAATTAATTATTTAAAAGAAATAATATAATAGTAAATAAAACTCTGTGCCATTGGCCATGAATAAATATGTTCTTTCAAAAGGCTACTAAAAATTCCTCATAGTAATTATTATTAATAATAAACTATTTGGCTAAAGGAGTAAACATTGTCATGAATCACAAAATAAGTGACACAAAATGAAGTTCAAAATATTCATATAAGAAGAAGAACTAGATACACAAAACTGATATTGTACAGGAATTGCTTTTGGGTGCAATTATCTTCCTCACATGTTAATATAATTTTGCCATCTTATTATATGTTTTATCCCACAGGGAATTTTAATTCAGAAGCACAATTATCAATAAACTTTCCTCACAAAAACTACCAGTCTCACCTGCCCAGTCTGATTTCCTACAATCCCGTTTAAAAACAGCCATTGGTGTTGCAAATGCAGTGACTGACACTGTTCAGGAACAGAAGTTTAGAGCTTACATGTTTCCTATAAGGACAAACAATTCTCTTGTTTACTATGCCACACAATTTATAACAGCTTTCTATTATATGGCATCACTCAGAACATACAGCAGCCATTTCATATTGATTAAAAAGTGTTTTAAAACATTTTATCACATTTTAAAATACAGCCTGCATGTTCAGCTGCATTTTTTGATACGCACAAATACAACAGATATTAAACGTGGAAGGCATCATGAGTAGATCATAAAACAAATACTTTGGCCAAAACCACAGGGCATTCTACGCCTTCAATCAAAGCACAGCAATTAATATGAAATTCTAAATACAGAATATAATGCCACATAAATAGTATAACAGCCAAGTCCTGTCTAAGAAGCCATATGTTTTTTCCCATTGTTCAAAAAAAGGAGATGACTTCCCGTCACTTATGTTTCTGATTAGCAAGGTGATTTATGCCACAATCACTAAAAATGCCAGCAAGTGAATGAGAAAATGCATAGTGACTGCACCAGATGTGCACAATAAACAGGAATCCCATTGTAATCTCTGGTAGTTAGTTTATATGAAGGTAATGTAAGAAACACTCTTAGATATGGCAAAGTCACTCTTTTTTTACATTTGACTATAAATGATATGAAATAAATTGTGTGTTTTATACTTTATGGCATGCATACATTGATAAATTAGGTACAGTTTTGTATCCCAACTTATCTACAAGACAAACCTGGCTAAGATCATGGGGATTAATTGCTTCAGAAGTGTGAAATGCAGCTTTTCCATTCTTTTCTGCACACTCAGTGAAGAAACAATGATTAATCACTGTTTAACTATTCTCCTGAGGATCTACAAGATTGCCAAAGCAGGACTTATCCTCATAAATCCAAAAAACACAGGTTTAGATTTGTTGCCAACAACTGAAAGAACATGAACTTACAGCCATTCGTTATCAGATTAAAACAATGTCAAGGTTTTAGAACCCCTACGAGTGCAAAATTCTTTTTAATCTGCACCTAACAATGGGAATTAGAATATCAAATCAGATTTGAGAAAAATGTCTTCGTATATGTGAACACATCCCCTGTTATTGGAAGCAAAACATTCTGATATTAATACAGCCACTTACATTATTCCAGCATAAGAGAAGCAGCACCTTTAAAAAGGAATACTTCCACTGAAATTAATGCTCAGTAAATAACGAAAAAAACAAACATCTCAGTTAAAATTGCATCCATTCCATTTGTTTGCAAAAAATCTCACTTACGTATATAAATAATTTGTTTAAACGTGGGAGAATTTGTTTAGACATCTTTACTTTTTGATAGAGGAATGTACTTACAATAGTACTTTACATTTGTCTAACCACTTTATAATATTTATAAAAATCACTTTGTTTAATAAATAGCTCACTATGTAAATAGATCCATGATCAAATGAGAAATGCATGTTACCTGTTAAAAACTTTCTCCATTTAAAGAAGGTATTTATAAAAATTTAAAATTTTATCATAGAAATAACAGACACTGCTGCAAAAACCCTGGCTGTATACAACAGCATCAGAGAAGTGACAACCTTTTCTAAAAAGTTCCAGTTTAAAATTTTAGTATCTTTTTCTATGCCCTTAAACGGACACAAGAATAACTGATGTCAAGAGCTTTCTAAAGATCCTGCAAGGAAAACAAACAAACAAACAACACCACCAAAAAAACACAACCTCTCCACATTTAAATGATTGAATTATAAGGAAAGATTTGACTGTTTCATCATTCAAAAATGCCGTGTCAGGAGCGGACAGTTTGCTGTGGGAGAGAGGAAACCATGCCAGAGCTCCCAAGTCCCCACAGGAGCCAGGTGAGCAGGTAAAAGCCCGTTGCTGACCAACAACTGGCCAACACCTGTCCCCTCTGACCTGCCACCGGTTGGGCCCTCTGGTGCTCTGTGGCTTCCAACATCCCCAGCTGTTCCAGTTCCTCCACTCCCCCATCAGGCTGGGGGTTTTCCCCCCAAAAAAAAGTAAATGCTGATAATGTCTCCTACTTGGCTGTAGGCAAAGTCCAAGCAAGTCGATGCTGAAAACCTCTGTAACTTGACCCTCACTGTCTGCCTGCAGTGTCCTGCCAAGGGGTCCCTGCAATGCCCCACCAATCCCGCTCTAGGGACAGTGCCATTGCTTAATGTCATTACATGTCACAGAAGTTGCAAGCTTAGCCATGGAAATTGGGTTGCTAGAATTTTAATATTGTACTGGAAGAGCTATTAGTTGCAGAAAATCCACAATAAATAAGGGATTAATTTCTTAACTGTTATTTCTATACAAGTGTCGGTGAGCCAGAAGTTACCAGGAAGGAATAGACCTTCTCTAGGTGACACTGGGTTCAATGCAAGGATAACAAAAAAAAGAGGAAATTGAGTTTGATCAAACACTGTAAGTACACTCTGCATGGGCTGAGGTGCTGGCCAACTACATGAACAATAAATCTGGAGTACCCTTTTCCTGCCATTTCTCATAGGTTCACGAGCTGAAAGACCTTGATTGAGTCCCAGGTCAGTGAAGGTGTTTACAAGCTTGTATCTTTCTTAGAGACAACTGAAAGCTAAGTTTATGAACTCATCAAATTTAGTTGGAAGCTTTAGGCACTACAGAAAATGCTTCACTGGCATTTCAGCTCCTTTTTCAGATCAGTTCCTAGGGAGGACCAGTGCCCTCAATCGAATCCCACAGTACGACTAATACCCACTCTCGTTTGCAAAGCACTTCAAGATTTCCAACTACAAATAACAACCAGCTTGTGTTTACTACAATTTCTACATTTAAGCAGCCCAAAATATACTTTTTTCCTGTTACAAGAAACATTTGACAAATATTATTCTACTGTTATCCAATATTCTCTGCTTTCTGAGGCTGAGGCACACTGTGGAAAGACAAAACCGACTGTGCAGTATATCAGTTGCTTACTGCAAGAAAATAATTCACTGTTAACTTGGTCATTAGGCAGAAGGCTTTACAAACTCATACATACTGGGGTTAACTGCTCATAAAAATGGTTTTAACAACAGGTTTTAATCTTATTTACCTAGTTGGGAGTGAAAAATATTCTTCCGCCTTCTCTCCAAATATGCAACTTCCAGGACCTAATTAGAAGGAGTGGTACATTAAAATTATTGTGATGTTTCTAATTGATGTATTATTAGTTTTAGGTCTGCTTTATATATGTTTCGCCATGCACTGGAACGTGTTATGCTCCATATTAACTATGTAATGTGAGGGGAAAAAATACTTGAAACTGAGGACACTCAAGAATTATGGATCCTGATGCTATCAGAGTAATTTAAAATATGGAATAAGATTTTACTTTGCAAATTGCTAATATGCAATAAAACAGCAGACCTTTCACTGTTACATTTAATGTATACGACTTTTTAATTAGAAGCACAGTGCATTTCTGAAAAATTTCTTATTGAAAATACTTTCAAGGCAATAATATCACCCTGGGCTTTCCTGCATTTATTTCCCATAATTCAATGAATTTGCCAGTCTCTTGTTTTTCAGCCCTGTGTATAGATGGGCTAATCCTCAGGATCTCTAAAATTTCAGGATGAAACCACTCCTTACAACCCTTTTCCTTGGACATGAAGTAACTTTCCAAAGCAACAAAAATGTTCCTCAACAGTCCCCTCTGGGATGACTCTCAGGTTATACAACCAGCTTTTATAGGTAAACATTTCAATCAACAAGTTTCACTGCTTTCCATATCACCTATTTGCACCTTCTCTCCCTACCCCACATAACCTGCATATAGACATACATGTACACATAAGGGACACCAAGATACTGTAGCACATATACTACTACTCCCCTGAATAAAGACAGAAAACAAAACCATTAAAAATGTTTAACAGAGGGATGTTTGGCAAAAAGCTTCTTTTTAGATACAACACAGACACAGAAGCTCACACATTAGCTCCTTAAGCAGTACCTCCAACCATCCCCACACATCTTTGGGATTCAGTTCCGCACTGAGACCTCTTAAGCGAGGTTGCACAACGCTCCTCGGCTTTCACAGGGAGGGCTGCCACGTCACCCCTCAGGAATCACCCCTAGCTCTCTGCAAGTGTCAGCTAGTACTGAATGCTTCAGAGCATCTTTCCAGCAACACAGACTACAGTATCACCTTTATCAAAAGGAATCAAAAGCAGTATTTATCTCTATTGAATATAATAGGTACTACAACCTAAAGCTTCTGAATGATATGTCTGCTCTCCCACACATCTTGTCAACCAAAGCAGAGATTTCTATGACAAGATTTTTTTTTTTTGGTACACCAGACAGAGATCTCTCAAAAACCAATCAGAAATCATGAAACAAATTCACAACAAAAACTAAGTTATAGCCAAAAGCCTTACTACCTTCTGTTTCAAACACAAGGAACATTCCTACAGTTCGGCATCATCTAGCATTGACAGATGGAATCACATACCTACAAAAATCATAGCCTTCCCAGAAAAGTGAATGAGAGAGAACTTCTCCACATAAAAATTCTAGTTATATTAATGAGTATGAATAAATAGGGATATAGCATTAAGACTAGTATTTTTAGTCATCCTAAGAAATATTTCTGGGTTGGAAAGTACCTTGAGATTTATTAAAGAGGGTAGGATGAAAATCTGTGCAAAAAAACCTACATGAAATACAAATAATGCTTACTGTATTACAAGCAATATCATCTTTACTACTACAGTTGGATTTGTGAAAATGAAGCATTCATTGTGTGTGTATATACATTTTAATTTTTTTTTAATCAGAGACAAACATCTATTTTTTTTCAAGTGGTTAAAGTGCTAGTGGTGATCATAATGCGAAAACACTGAAATATAAATCACTTGGGTAAAGCCAGGATGTACTGCAAATACTTTTGCATTTTTTTGTGGGAAATACTGAAAGAAATAAAAGAGAGAAAGCCTGCAATGTTTTCTAGCTTTTCAGCTATTCAGAGAGTTACAGATAGAAATAATCAAGTTTTAACTGAACACAAACTTCCATACCACAACTTACAAAAAAACATGATTATATTTGAAAGCAAAAGTATCTTAGGAGCATTACTTGTTTTACCTTTTGACTCAGAAGGCTTTTTCATTTCCATCTACAGGTCTCACATTTCATCCTTATCTTTATCTTTTATCTTACGGAAATTCTCTAAACCCTGATCCCACATTTCTAAGGGCAATGATGGAGAGGAAGCTGAATGTGGACTTCGGCATCAGTAATGATCCAAATATTTCAGCACAGATCCAGCAAACTAGATGGCCACACCAGAACACGAATATACAATTTTAACTATATCTGGACAGTAACCAAGACAGACCAAAATCAGTGGCACTGCTAGGGTTCACAGGGTTAATATTTAAGTTTGTAAGTATGTTTATAAGTATTAAACTTACAAACAAAATGATGTCATTACTTCTTTCACAAATTTTCCTTAGTTCTTTTTTATTGTTATTTAATGATGCCTTAATGGTAGTAGAGATTCTTGAAAAGTCTGGTTCTGATTTCAAAAGCAAAGCAGATGTTCTCTCCTAATTCTTTCAGAATTTGGAGGGAAGGTCACTAGGCCAAGAAGTAACAGAGAATGCTACCTGAATGAACCACTGTGTACTGTCAGGAAAGGAATTTCATTATGATATATGGCCAAATAAAATTTCAGTACTCATATCTTTTACTGAAGCAAAATCATAGGGGTTCACAATATTTGTGGAAATGCATTTGAATGCCTACGTCTACCCTACGTGCAACCACAAGGTTGGCTGAATGCAGATCTCCCACCATCACAAAACTAATAGAGAGTTACCATTTTGAGCTGGAATTACAATTTTACCATTATTATTTTATTAAAGTTGGAACAGTAAGAGCATCAGGGTACAATGACCATAGGTTTTTACTTTCAGCTGACTATTGAGAAAAAATAAGACACTTCAACCGAAGCCAAATGCCATGCAAGTGCACAGCTGAATTACTTCCCTAAAAAGACCAGGGCAGAAATGGCATGGAGGGACTCTAACAGGTTTGGGATCAGAGGTTAAGGTTGCTTTTATTCCACTATTAAGTAACAATAAAATATATATTTTTCAGGGGAATGGAATCATCAGTGTATGCTGCTTGCTCATAAAAATATATAAAACTGGCAAAGAAAAAGCAACAATATCTCAGAGAAAAACAGTGGCTCAACCAGGCTTAGAAGTCCTCACTGCTATTGGTTTGAGACTTAATACTGAAGTTTTCAAAGTAGTTTTTTTCCTGAAAATTCAAGATACACAGCTGGAACAATTTTACTCCTTTTTATACAATTTCCTTTTCTCCCCACGAGATCTGACTCTTGCAATGTGAATGAATACATGTGCAGTAAAGGATTAAAACATCACTGATTTTTTTCTCTGTTTAAATAATTCTGTGTAGTCAACATAATTTATTGGTATAAAGTAGGATTTATAGTAATATATTTCCTCTTCAAGACATAAATAAGATTTCTTAATAGTTTTCTGTAATTCGTTTTCTTATAGTAGCACATTCTCGTACATTTACTAGCATAATGCATCTGCTAGAATAGCAATTGCATACCCTGAACACTATTTTAAAAACTCTTCAATACTAACAATCTGCTAGAAATATTGTTATTCCTGTTCTTCCACAATTCATTGTCTATATATTGCAGCCTTTTACCTTCTTACTGCATATGCTGGATTTTACAAAAATGAAAAAAAAAAAAAATAATTCACAAAACAGAAACATACATGGTTGCAAAGAATATGAAAGCTATCAAACTAGAAAAGTAGAATGTTATACTGAAATAATTATATGAAAATTTACAGAAGGCTACAGGTCTTTAGTTTTCAACATTTCCCCTTACTGCATGTTATTTTGCCTTCATTTTCTGAAGTTAACTTTTCAGTCTCTGGTAGTGATAATTAGAATACGAACTGCACATATGTCTGTTTTTTTAATGTGGACAGAAATTATGTAATTATTCAAATTATATCAGAATTTATATTCAGAAAATTGGTTGTCAGTCAGAAGTGTCTTCTTTATAAAATGACAAAACAACTCCACTAAGAGCAGATGAATTGTAGCATGAATATCCACTGACAAAATTCTCTCTTGTGTTAACATGTTCTCAATATTTTAGTTGTCTCTGCTGGAGTACCTTCTACTAGGAAGCCTTAGGAATTTTTTTTCCACTGCAGAAGAGCTAAGAGAATTAAATGAGACCAAAGTAAAGAATGAGGTATGTCAGAGCATAAAGGACTTACATTTTAAAATGTCTGCAGTACAATATCAATATGCAGAGAAAAATGTTTTCCATGTATTCAATGCCAGTTATCTGAAATACCCTTTGTGAGTCTTAAGGTATGACCCATTCTGCTGTTAGTGCCTTTTTGAGGAACTCACTTTCAGGACCTCAAGGGTTAGCATAATAATAATAATAAAGGAGAGAAACGCCCACAAATACATGTGATATTCAGAAGGCTTACCTAAGATAGAAGTTATTTTTCTAGTGCTATCCATGTAGTAGTTGCATAAATGTTCCAGATACAGACATACACATACATATGCACGTATAAAAGTTATTGTCAGTGTATAAGTTACTACTATCCTGAGACTGAAATAATTTATGTAACATCTGTTTTCATATTTTTTCTAATTTTTTCTAATTAACATGCATATTTAACGCATAAATGCTCAGACCACCTATTTTTCTGCTGATTTTGTCCCTTTCCTAAGTCATGTACTCCTGTGGGGTGCTCAGTATAGACGAAGCATTAAATTTGTTTGGAGGAATAGTGGGTAAATAGTAAAGAAAATATTTCAGACTATCAAAAAGAAGAAAATATGCTAAGAAAAAATTATAAAAGATCTGCCATAAAGGTTTATAATATAAAAATAAAGGGACTTCCCAAAGAAATACAGTCTTCTGTTCATGAATCAAAAGTGGAATGGGAGTGACCCTAACCCTGCCCAGGATATGTCAGGAGTTTAGCCTCTAAATTGGCACCATTTCTACTTTCAGCTAAAAGCAGGGAGTAAAACTCTAAGGCAGTGCAAATCAAGTTTTAGTGATTTAAGATGCTCCAGCTATAGGGTTTTCTTTTTTATTTTTCTCACTATCAACACTTAAAAGATTCACTTGATGCTAAATGCTAAAAGCACTGGAAATCAACTATATCAGAAATAGATCTAAACCCACAGTAAATGTTGCTATTACGCTGTACACTATCAAACTGCTACAGTTAAGCTCAAACCTTGAAGAGAAAATAAATTCAGGGGAGTGGAATTAATTTATCCTGTTATGTTTGCAGGACTAGGAGGAAAACTGTGTATGTTAACACAATCGAGATCTTTCTTAGGAGGCCTTAGAACTGCCTCGCTACAAATCTAAAATGAAGAGCAATAAAAGCACATGCCATCCTTTTCTGTATATATTCTACGTAAACACTGTTTGCTGTACATCATCATGCACACCAGTGACTGCAAAGGTCTTTTCCAACCTAGTTGATTCTGTGATCTACATCTGTGTGAACTTCAAATCCATAATGCAGTTCAAAACAGAAGAAGAGGCAGGGAGGGAAGGTCTTTGCTGTTTTGCTATTCATGGCAGAAGTCCACTCATCCCTACAGACAGCATGGTCTCCCTGATGTACATTAGAACTGTGAGGTATGGAAAAGGTTTTCAGTAAATTAGAAGCCACAAGGGTATCATTGCACCACGGCAATATTTTTTTTACATCCTAAGTCAATACTTTCACGATAAATTAAGGAGGCATCGTTATGGTCACTAACAGTGAAATTATTAAAACCAAATCCGAAGCGCTGCAGTTTTCCACAGTTGCTAAAGAACAGAGGCAAACTTCTGTTATACAAAACAGCTTCCCTTAAGTGCAGGTTTTTTCAGGAAAAAACAGGAGGGGAAGATAGAATTACATGATATGAACTCATGTTGAGTTAGAGGAATTTCTTACAGCTTCCATTTAAGTTAGGCTTGAGATTCTGTATTCAAAAAACGTGCACTTGTACTTCGCATTTTAACACTAAATTCTGAACTAAAGCATCACTAGCTTTGAAAATATCTGAATCTATGCTACTGTTACTATGTATGCATCTTTACCCTTGCAGATGAGCCAACACTCACAGTTCCCATCATGCTCATTATTAATACTAATCTGCACATTAACTAAAAAGGTATGCTGAAGACAAGCTTCCTACAAACCTTGCTATCTCTTCCCTTTGCCAATTCTAGTACCCCAGAGACACAAGCTCACAAAAAAAACCCAAAACGCAAAATGCATCCAAAAATGCAAAAGGTTTCAAAACAATTTAGCATGTTGTTAATCAGAGAGGATGGGATTGACATGAAGTCCTTAAATATGTAGCTGCAGTATCTCTTGTACCTAACTGTTTATAAGTACTTCTCACCTTCACTGAGCTCTCTGCAGTGCAGAACAGCAATCTGACTACTGCATCCCAGAGGTACAGGCACTGTGATAACCCTTGCATAAACTAATATAGCTACATTTCAGAAACACAATTTTCATCGACAGCAAACCAAGTCCAAACCAACAATTTATACCTTATTAAGAAATTTCTGACTATCAATTTTGCTCAATTTTCTCTGTCAGTTACATTTATAACCCTCAGGTTAGAGATTTGAGGATAACTGCATTAAAAACAGGCTGAAAAACCTTTGGTTTTCTGGTCCTAGCATTGACAAATGCTCAACAAATTGCTGCATTCATTTACCTAGTAAAGAATACCTTTGGAACTAGCTGGGAAAAGTGGTCAAAACTGTCATAAAGTTTTTTTCTGGAAATAAGGTTATATGTTCACAAATTATGGGATCAACCTACAAAATATTTCACACATAGGCACATACAAAATATCTGTAAAGTGAAATGCAGTTTCTGAAGCATATCAGCTGCATGAGTGCATATCAAGGTTCAAGAATATCAGGTTAAAAGCTACCTTGATTATATCCAGTATATTAACAAAGAGCTATCATCCCATCTATTTACTATCTCTTCATACAAATATTGAATCTATGGACCACAAAACACTCAATTAAAGAAAGAAGTACTATGTTTTTCAAACTCTGCATTATGCTTCATCAAGACTTGACTAGACTTGGTTACTGCAATTGGAGTATATTATGTTTGCAAATGGATATGTGAAAGCTGTGCATTTAATAATGAATGCACGACTTCCTGGTCAGGGAATCAAAGGTATTCACCAGTGTAAAGATATGAGAACCTGCCTGGATAAGGTTTTCATGTTTCCAGCTCTTAAAGTGTCACTAGCACCTGCTTATCACGTGCTTGAAGCAGTCTTAGATGTACAAATAGAAAGGAGCCCTGAACAAAATGTTTACCCTCCAACTGAAAGATCTGACAAAGGTATTAACATCAGTGGAGGAAAAATCACTCCCTTTAAGACTGTCTTTATTCCTTTCTGCCTTCTCTTCATGTTCACCTACATTTCTTCTGGACTTGCAAGGAGAAGTGCCAACATATTTGGCCTTCTGATTTCCAGGTAACTAATGGACTGCTTATACAACCTTGTACATCTTTCTTTACTAGGAGCACAGCTTTTCCTGCTGTGGTCCCTAAATTTGCTATGAGTATCACAATTTTTCTGGTGACTAAATCCTTCATCACAGTCAGGTCAGGTTGTAGATTTTTCTGCCTTCATCAGCAAACCAGAATCCCACTGGATATAAGACATATAAAATTCACTTTCTCAGGTGGACAGTGGATGAAAACGTACAGTAGGAGAAACTACTTCTTCAATAAATCAGAACAGAAGCAGATTACAATAAGACCTTATCTAGAAAGATGGCAGATAGGTCTGTAGCTTTGAATGTTCAGCCCTTTCAGTTGTGAGTGGGGAGGATCATAAACTCAATACTGGTAGTGAGGCTGAGGAGAAGTAGAAAGTTACATGGACTCTGCCTGATCCCATATTCATACAGGAAGGACGACCACTGTCAGATAGCTGATGGATTAACTACTTATTACGGTCAGACTTTTTTGTTTTCCCAAATTTCAGTTTGCAAAATTAATTAATTGAATAATATTCTGATATACTAAACATCATCTTAACTGACTTGACAAAAGTTTCTTTTCTACATGCTGTACTTTAGAAGTTCATTGAGAAAGAAGTAATAAAACCTTTGAATGTATTCAGGAATGATCTCTTCCAGTGCCAGTTTCTAAGGAAAAATTAATGAAAATTACTATCTCATCCATAAAGCCAAGTTCAAATGGATGAATGTGGTTATCTTGATCATAATGCCATGAAGAAAATACCAGTATTAGTTTGTTTAAAATCTCTGAAGCATTTATTAAAACACAATCATACTCTGTGAGAGAATACAACACACACAAGTCACTGATGATACCAGGAGCTGGAAAGTCAAACACAAACACGTGCTAGCAAGTAGCGTGCATCACCAGCATTTTTAAAGATACTGTCCAGAGCCTTGTTGACTATTATGCCTGCCTTTGGTCTTCACAACATGATAGAAATACTTTTGCTCTTTTACTTTCTGTATCATTATCATAATAGGAGACCGCATTTCCTTTTTCGTGTTCTGTCCGATCCTATTAAATACTCCTCATGGTAAAGGGGTTACTAATTCAGCCCAGTCTCTTGAGAAGCCAGTTTAAGTTTATATTGAGAGACTGCCTTGGTAAACTGCAGATCCCCGAAAAGCATATACATCTTTACAATGATTTACTGAAAGCAGCAGCTTGTTTTAATAAAACCATCCCAAAACATAAAATTGATTGAACCAACTGCTGTGCAGGGCATACACAAGAGTTGATCAAAATCATTCAAGATTTTTATTCCTAGAATATCTCCAGAGCTTGTACAGTTTTTCCTGCTTTATTACTTCAGTTCTGATACACAATTCACTTAGGCAAGCACAGAAACTGAAGCTGACTGATATTCTGATATTTTTAACCATAAATTCAGATAAACTCAAAATAATCTCAAATGTTTGCAAAACAAAAATGAAAGATAAATATACTTGAAAATTACCAGCACTTTTCATAATGTAAAGACTATTATCTCCCCCATTATCACTCTTCAAATGATATAGCACACCTTGATTAATTGTATCCCAAAAAAGTTTCACAACACACCATACAGATTACTCCAAAGGACACAATACTTCTTCCATTTCAGAAGGTTAGATTTATAATAACATTATATATATATATATACACACACACATACACACATATACATATATAAAAAATGTGCTTTAGAAAGACAGGAAAAGAAAACTTTTTCTGAACTGAAAAGATATCATTGCTAACTTTACTTTCCCTGCACAAAATATCACTGATAAGAGTTTATCTATTTTGTTGAGCATAACAAAAAGTTCACCTTTTCAGAGTGTGCTACATGAAGCTTTGCTTGCCTTTTATATAGTAAAGCAATTTTACGGTATTGTGTCACAATGAAGGACAAAGATAAGCCAACTGTTTAGATTCCTCTCCTTTATGTTGTGGCTTTGATCACTAACAATGCTGCATGAACAGCCAACAGAAGGCTGACATTTCATAAAATATGCAGTGATAAAAACTAATACTGTAGCATCTGGGAGCGATATATAAAATGCAGAAATACACCTAATAACTGTGATCTTAAATTACAAGTTACTAAAAGCTAAATAAGAAGCATACCTAAAAGAAAGATTAAGACAGGATTCTTGTGCTTCTGCTCCTAAAAACAAATTTAAAAAAATTAATCTAAGATATGCTATCTATTATTCTTAACAGTTCCTCTGGTCCCCTTGGATCTTAAAAGCAGCCTTGTAGAAGAGTGCTTTTTTGCCGTATCATTAGGTATCAGCAACAGCTAAACACATTATAAGCCTTCTTTGTGCTGTATTAATGTTCTAATGCTTTGTGAAGTCCTCTTTATTGTCTCTTTTATGATATCAATCACACAAAATACATATAAAACCTGGTGACTGACTCTTCACTGTTATGTAAAAAGCTGAAGCTCTATGATGACAAAAATAAGTAAAACTCCTTCCAATAAGCTGCATAAATTAGGTAAATCTCAGAGTAGAAATTACATTATTTTAATTTATTTACCTTAAGAACATTAAGAACCTACAAGACAGGCCACATAAAATGGAGGATTACATCCTAGAAAGCAGTGAATCCCTAAAGAACTTACAAGTCATTGTAAATAACCAAATGCTTTTTTTGCTCTTACTATGTTGCTGTAGCTAAGAAGCTAAAAACAATCCCTGGGTGCATTACTGGGAAATATATGGTAGTACTAAGGACCTGAAATTATCTGCACATATGGCATCACTGGAACGTTACAACTGGGTCTGGTATCTTTAATTTAAAAGAAACTTGAAATTAAAAGGGCCAAAAAAGGAGTTACAAGAATTACAATCAGGAAATCCTCCTTTTTGTAGTGTGTGAGAGAGAGACAGATAGATGGGTAGATTTAGTTATTTATGATAGATTAGAGATAACATGATTCAGATCTATAGCTTAGTACATGTGGAAAAGGTATATTAGCCAATAACTCTCTAATTAAGCATAGAAAAAGGACAGTAAAACTGAATTAATGAAAAACATTATCAGAAAATTTGGTCTAGAAATATAACACCTTAATTATTACATCAGGTTAGCTAGGGACATAATGCATCCCTTTTGCTTCTTAATATTAAGGTAAAGATGAAGTAATGATTTTTTTTTATTTTTGCTTAATAATTAATTCTTTACCTTCATTTATATCAAAGATGGAATGGCTAAACAATCAAAATAATCTCTCCTGCACTGAAAGTAGTTTAACATTAAAGAAACTGCCATACTCAATTAAGTTTAAAAGACAGTTTTATACACCAGCTCTATTTTCATTTATGATTCCATGGGTCATACTTTCATGCAATTCTCAATATAAGAATTACTTTATCTCATGTAATACAAAAATAATTTTAGGAAAGGGTGCAAGTTACAAGAATACTTCATTAAGAACCAAAGTAAGAGTGACTTAGGTGGTACAATAGATTAAGTAACCACTGGTCATCCTCAGGTATATATAAACGTTAATATGAAGCTGAAACAATTTAAAAAAAAAAATCAAAGTAACTGCTCAAAATAATTTGAATATAATGATGCAACATCCGCTTATGGCACCATAAAATGTGTAGGACTTCCTTAGCATAGTTTTGAGATCTAGAAAAATACAAGGTCTAAAGATCTAATCATAGCAAGAAAAACAAAATGAATCCAGCTTTTTAGTATTAGGCCCTCATTTAATAAATAGCAGGAGAGAAGAAAGCACGTATGAAATGAAAAAGAATGCAAAGGAAAATCCATATTTGGTGCCTGAAGGACCATGAAGCATATTTTCGGTCTGAAAACACAAACCAAAATTACAGTTTAAGTACGTGGGAGGCAATTGTCCTTGTGGTTATAATTAGTGTCCGAATTCAGGGACTTCACTGCTTAATGCACACCCACCCGCCTGTTATTCTTACTGTGGTTTTTTTATGTCACTTAATGGAGATGAATACTCTTTTCCCACCTCATATTTACATCAAGGCTATTTAATTTCTTTAGGCTGTTATAATAGGTTAAACGGCAGTCTCAGCATCACTCTTCATCTCCCACTGGACAATGAATGGCATTATAAGACTGAGAATAGATGAAGGCATATTTACATTCATAATGTTCTTGACTATAACATTTATGTAAATTATGATTTTATATTTGCAAATACTATCACTTTCAGTTTCAATGAATACTTTACTACTCTTTCATCACTAACTTTCTATGTACATTACATGCAGAGAAAAACTAATGAAAAATAAAGAAACTAAATGATGTGATCAGAGAGGTACACATCTTCCAGAAAAGGAAAAAATGCTTTGTTTCTTAATTGATCTTACCCCTGTACAGACAGGGTCTGAACAACACCTCACTGCTCATTCAGAGTGCGTAAAACTTACAAAGGTTTTACAAAAGCTAACAAAACCAAATTTCACATAACGGCTCGTATTTTAACCCCATCAAAATCTATCAACTGTATTGCTCATGAAAATGCAATTTTTTCCCTAACTGTATAAAAAATAATTTTTCTCTTCATTGACAAAACACCATGGAAACACTATGTTAATTGCAGAACTGCATGTAAAGTTTGGGAACATGTTTACAAATGTTACACAAGAATGAAAGACTCCAAAATATCAAATTTCATGAACTAAGCTACTGCTCCACCAAATGGATAGAATGATTTTAAAATATTCTCAGAGTGGAAAATGAAGTTTTCAGTTAAGAAGAACATTCATCTCTCATACCTATCGTAACATGGACACACTTAACACATAAAACCTGTGTATTTCTACACATACATTGTCATAACTTTTCTGTGAAAAGGTCACCTAAGCATTTCCTTCAATTTTATAACATGCAAATCTGACTCAAAAAAAAAAACTCTGCTTCCAGAATGAAAAACTGGCAAATCAAATTGGTCCAAATATTCTGACGCATTTTTAAATGACAAACTTTTTGTGTGTGTTTTGGTATGAGCTTAGTGTGACATTTTCATATTGTAAATACAAACATATGTAATGAAACAGCTCTCAAACTACCACAGTCTCAGACACATATGTTATTTTCAAAGAGGTGATTCTTTTATACCTGAGAAGCACTATGAGAATGAAGAAACGTCACACCTGTTAAGGAAGTAAAATTGGGCATGGAAGAAGACTCAGATCAGTTCTGTGAACAATGAAATTGCTGGTTATACACGTTGTTTTTCAAGTTACTCAACAGGTAATCATTAGAAGACTCAAGCTGAAATGCATGGACTGTGTATACATTCGAAGAGAAACTCTTTTAAAGAGCAGTGAATTTTTATAAAAGACCAGTGAATTTTCTGGTCTCTCTTACCTTTGCGCCTTGTAACAGAAATGAAATGAACTTCAAGATTATGTTCCCATTTAGCAAGTGGAGGATGAGACAATGGCCCAGATCATCAGCCTCTTCCAATAAATATCACTGCCCTTTCCACAACTTATATTTCTGCGTAAAGTAGTTAATTTCCTAAGTTTCTGCAGAATGCCTGGCAAATGGAAGTTCGCAGGGGTATCACTGCTACACCAGACCAAAGTATGGTTACGAAACAGGAAACTCTTCCTCTCAGCACTCTACAAATACTGCGAAAAGGGAAAGTTACTTTGTGGGACTTTTAACAGCAAAACCTTAAGGGATGTTGAGAAGACCTTCCCAAAGTCACAGAGTGAGTTTGTACAGGAAAGAGTGAAGTCAATCTGATACCACTCCCTAGTATTTGCTACAGAGAAAATACCAAACCCTTAAACTAATCTCAAATTAATTACAAAACTTATAACAGCCACAAGAAACACAATGCTGAAAACTATTTCAATACTGACAAAGTCTTATGTGCAGCTTTTACAGCAATTCTTGAAGGAAGCTGCCATATGAATTCTTCTGTTCCTCCGTTTTAATTTTGCCCACTAATGACATATATGTAAGAAAGAAATTACATCAGAAACGTTAAGAAAACTACACTAGCCAAGTTTTCTTTTTGAAGAATTTAGGAGCGTAAGGCAGATCCCTGCATAGAGTAAAAATGTCATGAATAAGGAAATCTACTGAATACCACAACTTTCTTCTTTATATGAAATAATTCATCTCTTTCATAATGTGTTTAATACACTATCTTTTGGAATTAGAATAAGATTTTCTGTAAGAAGAGAATAGTATTTATTCCTGTCTGTTACATACATTTGCTAAGAACTAAACATGAAAGTAAAACAAAACTATGATTTTTCCCCCTAAAATGCTACAAAACCATATAGCTTGCATAACTATAGTTTTCATGCACAAAAATAACAAAATTTCATTCACTGTTTACATTTCATTCATGAAAGTGCATTAAGTAAGTGAAATGAATCTGGATATACCATTAGTCACTCACTATTCACCTAGCTGGTCACTACTGACCTGAAGCAAACTTTCACATTATAAAATATTCTCATTTGGAGCACTAGATCATGACATAACTAGATACTGATTCACAATTTAAACATTTAGCAATTTCCTCTGCTTTTGCCAAAATCAGACTGAAGGTATTGTATGACTTTTCTGTGATAAAAAAACAAACCAAACCAAACCCACCCAACCCCAAACCATTTCACCTAAATTCCCATTATTTTCAAGTAGTTATATTCCTATTGAGAAAATTCAGTAACAGTCTGACAACTCAGAAAAGTACTCCTGCATTTCCTTTAAGTTAAACACTTTCCAAAGTCAGAGTCTAAATGACCAAAAAGAAACTAAGTGCAATCTGTGCTTTCAAGAGCAATGTGTAATTAAGGTCTTCCAACCATTTACTCAGGAAGAAATACTGTTGCTTCTGGATTTTAAATTAATTAAAATCACTTCCCTGTCAGATGGTATGAGTGTCTCCAAGCAAGAGAGTCTTGATCTACTTTTTGTTGTTACATTTTATGGAAAGAATACATTCAACTAAAAAGGATAGCATTTTCTTCCTTTTCTACCCCCTACTCCCCTCTTGACAAATGACAGAGAATAACAATTTTTTTCTCTGATCTAGCTTGGATCCTACTATAAAGTATATTTCTGGAGTTTAAAATAATCTAGATTAATATGCTAAGACAAATTTTGAACATTTATAGTATAGAGAAAGTCTTGCAACTAACCTATAATTTCCTTGCAAAAGATGAGAAATTTTGGCAAGTTCAAAGATACAAGCGCAAAGATTCTGACTGCACTTTTCTATGTCCTTAAGGCATGCATGCTCCTGAACAACTATGATAAAATAACATTCAACCATTTTTTTTTAAAACTAGTTGAACCACCCGTGCCAGAATCAATTCTTATTAAACTAATGCTTAGGAGAAAAGATCTTACAGGATCAGATACATAATATCGAGGAAAGTACTGCAAAAGTTGGTGGCAAGATTTTAACTTTCCTTTAAAAAGTATGAATCTGTAGAAACATTATGTTCTCAAAGAAAGTGTTTAATATGAAATCACGTACTGTACATCACTCAATACAACCTTGAACAAAACCACATTAAGTTGTTCAGAAAGTACTGAGTTTTACGTAAGTTCCACCTTAATTTATCCAAATACAACAAAGCACTGAGAACACAGAATAACTTCTGACCATCGTGGCTTCTACTACCCTGATGTATAAAGTTCTATATTTAATATATGTGCTCACTGAATAAATAGCACTCAGCAATGTGTGGAAGGTCTAAAATTAGTAGGCAGTTGGTCCTCACTGTCACTTTAATTTGGCTTTATTCATCTGCTTTCCATCTGATTACAAATGCTGGCCAGTCACAACAACTGAGAAATGCTGTTGCTTGCATTGCAGATCAGTCCTTAATACTGGACTCCAACTGCCCATGGCTGGCATCTACACTGGTACCTGCCAGTATCATTCAGTATATTTAAATCCATATATCTTAAAAAGAAAAACCAATTAAAATTCTGTGAACTTCCTTTAAAATTTGTCCTAGAAGTAAAGCACTATAAGTCCCACAGAATTTCTTGAGGAGGAGGAAAAGGAAACAAGAGAAAGCTGAGGATAGACATGAAATAGCATCCCTTCCCTTCAAGGTAAGTTACAGCCAATATTTCAGATTTTTTTGTTGTTCTTAATGTTTTACTGAACATTATCACACCTCCAAACACATCAGAGACAACTGTCTGTGATTGTCACATTTATGGTAAGAGGATCACTTAAAAAACACCAAAACATTATTACAATCTTGTTTTTAAGTACACAACACTGGCAACATGTGGGGTTTTTTTTCATGCAGATACACTTAAGGTTGTCACTTTTAATCCTTTAAGTACGAACAAATGCTTTTTAACAAATTCTCATTAGCATTTATGATCATCTAAGGCAGTAGTCATTTCTTACTGAAAACAAAAGAAAACAAAACCACAAACTAAAGTCTTTTCACCAGGTTCAAGTGATACAACTTGTTACCACTGCAATGCTCCTGAAAAAGTTTGAAAGTGAACAAAATGCAGAGGAAACATAATATAATGAACCTGTGTAAGAGACATACATAAGTATGGTAAACAGGTAACCACAAAGGCAAGAAGTTGCTGACCTCAAGTAGAATCACAGATAGGTTTGTGTTGGAAAGGACCTTTAAAGAATATCCAGTTCAATCTCCTGTCATGGACAGAATGTGGGATATCTTCCACTAGACCGGGTTGCTCAAAATCCCATCCAAGTTAGCCTTGAACACTTCCAGGGATGGGGCATCTGCGGTTTCTCTGGGCAACCTGTTTCTGTGTATCGACACCCTTACAATAAAGAATTTCTTCCTTAGATTTCACCTAAATATACCATCTTTTACTTGTAAACCAAAGGCGTAAATCCCTTCAGTCCCCACTCAAAAGTCTTCCTCCACCTTTGTTATAAACTCACTGAAAGTACTGAAAGGCAGTGGGAAGCTCTTCCTTAGTACTGTGATTTCCAGCTATCAAGGCTGGTTTCCTGGATAAAATGAACTATAAAGCAGACACAAAGTACAATGAAAAAAGCTCTGCCAGACCTGGCTGGGCTCTATCCAAGTCCAGCTCAGGCTTCAGAGCCACGTTGCCCAAAAGGAGGCTCAGGAGGCGAATGGGGCAACTTGCCAGGGGCAGGGGCAGGGGAGATGCAGTGCACAAAGAGCACTGCCAGAGGCAAACTGAACTAACAAGAATGTGAAGCAGCACCAATTTTGCCAAGTGAGGCCCGGCTACACAAAATAGATAAATGTAACATGGTACAAAGAGGAAAGAAAGTGATGTTTGATGAAAATGGCCTAATAGCACACAGTACTGCTAGTCTGCAATAGGAGAATCTGACAGATGCTTAAAAAAAAGCCACAGTAATTACTGGTCCCGAGTTGATATTAAGTACCATAACGGGGAACTGATATAACTTGATTTTAGTGCTTTGCAAAGTAACTCTTTATCCTGGACCTGTTCTGCCATCCTTTGAAGATGCATGCCCTGCAAGTTCTGCTACATCTGAGAAAAAAAGTCCTTATCTTATGGGTCTCTCTCTCTCTAGCCAATCTCTGCAATACAGCCATAAATTTAACAGAGTAGCATGGACTACCAACACTGTAGGAACAGCAACAACAGAAACACTGCAATGAAGGTTGGTTGGGTTTTTTAAATACGTAAATGTTCTGCTCATACAGATGTGTGATGACCTCTATGAGCTGCATAACAGTGTAACAAATGGGTAATTCACTTGCTCCACAAACCACAGATTACTGTAGTATTTAAGAAAACATGCCATCTGTAATATAGTTGCAAATCACCAGTGCTTTTTAGACTGGTATAGAAGTTTACTTAAAGAAGTAATTGACAAATTATAAAACACTACCTATTCTAGAGCCTGTAAGAAAATACACAAAGATTTCTTCTTCTTCAAAGTATAAACACTTTCTGCAGTATTCAGTAACCTGAGATATCCCCTCTGGACAAAAAAACCAGTTCATTTGTCTTGATGCTTCATAACCCAGTTTATAAAACAAAGACTTTAGAATCAGGCTGAAAGCCAACAATTATCAACTATTATATGGGATTTAATTACTACCTAAGTCAAAGGAACTACATTTAAAGCTATATACTGCTTCAGTTTCCTAATAAATCACTTCAATAGTGAAACTTACTTGACCAGTTTCATTATTATGTCAACATAAAAAGATTTGAAACACAAGAAATCAAGAAGTATTAAGTGAAAGCAATCTCGGAGAACACTGGAAAAATTTCAAGCAAGCATAACCACAGGAAAACAAGTAACTGGCATTTACAAATATTTTGTCTTTGGGGAAATTATCTGTCTTAAATGTAGGTTTAAAAAATTAGGAATAGTAAGGAAAGTACACTAAATCAACATTATCACTTTCCCACCAAAGAATTCTTAACATGATTTAATTCAAAGTCTACAAAATCTACAGTATACCAGCCCTAAAACAACTGTGTGAAGCTTACTATGAAGTAAGCACAGATTTATCATTTTAATCAAATTATACATGTTTGAAATACTAGGGTTCCTCAAAAACATCAACTGCATGTTCTTTTCTAAATTGGCATTATGCATTGCTTTCTTTCATGAAATTTCTATGTTCTTGTCTTCCTAAGAAGAGCTGTAAGAGGGGAAACTGTCATGGACAGAAGAAATTCACAGTTTGGCAAATGGGGGAGGAAAAAAATGCACTTGGGCACTCTATTTTAATCATGAAGACAGAGCAGACAATTTCCTTTTCCTTTCTTCCCTTCTCAGCCAACAAGAAGCACCAGATCTACTGACTATATGCATACTGCCTTACTGCATGGCTAAGAAAATCAAGTGATGAAATGGAAGATAAGAGCAGCAGGCAAAGCTTCAAGTTTGCATCTCATGTATCAAGCCTTGCCTATAGTCTGGTCTACCACTGAACAAGCATAATACCTCCATTGAAAAGGAGAGATATCTGGCGGGTTACATGGAAACCCCTTCTGCCTGAAGCCAGCCTTCTTCACTAGTCTGAATGCAACCTCCAACACTTGGAGTGATAGAGGAGGGAAGCATCACACTACTGAATTTGGCTCACTTTGAAGTGAGGTAAAGCCAAGTTTGTCAAAAGCCTTAATACTTAAAGATCTCCCCAGGCTTGTTCACGAGTGTATAATGCTTGTCTTATTTTAAACGTACATTGGGCTGCATATTCAAAAGCTGTGAAGGCAATTTTCAACAATTTTGACTAGTTTTTGAAAGACACAGATCCTCTAGTAATAGGAAAGAAAGCTATTTTTAATAAGTTTTCCTAAGTAAAAAAAAAAAAAAAAAAGGACATTCCTAAAATTAGAAGGATCAGTAAAATCAGATCATTATAATTACTTACTATAGCATTATCATGCCATTTTTTAATTTCCCAAAGTTGGATACAATGAAAAACCAACTTGATATAACCTATAACAAGCAGTCTAAACACTTGAAAATGGTAAAATGAGATAATCACACATGCACATACAAAAAGACTAAGCCACCAAAAGCCCAAGTCTTTATTTCTCAACTCTTTTTGACAGTTCCAAAATCCAGGCACACATCCAGAAGAACTTTCTGCCCCACGTCTGGTCAGTAAAGAAATTGAGGTTAACCTTTAATTTTTAATGTCACCTGCAGCCAGTGACTGCTTTTTCTAATGCAAGTGACAGATAAACAGCAAAACACTCCCAAGATGATACACAAAGCACCACATACCATAAGTGCATTTTTATTTTTATACCAACTCAATTTCTCAAATGGATAACCAATGTTCCTACTAATTTACATTAAGAATTGAGCGAGGCATGAAAATTGTTCTGATGCATAGGCTCTATTTCTTTAATGTACTGCATAGTGTTCTGTATTTTACTGCAACACTGGAAAATCCTAACTACACTTAAAAGGTACAGAAACTACACATTCAAAAACACAAGCCCATATACGTCTTAAAAAATCACTTCAGAAAGAGTTTTAAATTATCTAGAGAGTAGGAAGGAAAAATAACTAATTAAAGTCACTGATGGAAGTCAGTAAAAGCAAAAAAATTGTTCCTATTAAAATGAGTTTTCTGACCTTTAATTACTTGAACTAGTATTTTTCTGTAAACCAATACTAGTACTTTAAATCTACATTGCTAGGATTTCAACTTTATAATTCCTTTAGACAATTCAATACTATCACCGTAACATTTGCAAGGTAATTCCAAACTAAACAGAGGGAATATGGCAAATTGAGGTAATATAGTCTAGCTATTTAAGGCCAAATTGGCAAGTCTTTAACAGTAAACACTGTATCATTACTAAACACTGCCATGTTGTTAATGTAAGGAGAGGTTTAAATTAGAGACTGAATTGCCCCTTCAGGTCGGGACTTAGGGCATATTATGGGAGAAAGTGAAGAAAAGCTCCCACTGACACTGTCTGTGTTTCACCAGTTCTGTGGGAAGCAGACTGCAATACAGTTATCCGTCACTTTTAAAACCAAATACTACAGTCAATGTTTTCACTTGTCTTTTAAAATTTAACGTAGTGAACTGGGGAGAAAAGGACCTGTGTTTGTAAAGTAAGATTTCTTTTGATACAGAAAAGGTACCGAAAATAATTTTTGGACAACTGCAGGAGACACATCACAAACATCATTTTTATAAAGGTTAAATGTGTAACTATGACATTAATGATAATGAGGCAAACTCAATTTGCTTTTTAAAAAAAATATAAAAACTTTAACTCACACAGCAGTGGGTGCTCAAACACAAAGGAGACAGTTGTCTTAAGAAGGATATTCTCTGCACATTCAACAGTTAAGCAGCGTTGGGATATGGCCCAGCCACCAGGAACAATGAGGAAGCTGGAGTAGCAGTCCCAGTCCCAGACTCCTCAAATTGACCTTCAGATAGAGAATAAAGACACTTGTTGAAAAAATGCTCAAAATATTTTAAAGTTTTGTTTTATCTCATAGGATTCCTAAGCCACTGGATTTCTTCTGGACATTTCAATAGGACAAAAACAAAACTGACTGAAACTAGGTTTAGTTTTCAAGTCAAATAAGTATTTCACACAGTCACCTATCAGGAGATATAGAAACAACATGGAAAATAAGCCCATGTGGTTCAATTTATTTATCTTTACAATGACAATAATGGTAGAGAGACAACTCTAACAACTTTAGCATTATGAAGACTTCAGAATTCAATCTGAAATTTTTATCAACATGCGATTCTTGGCTGTTTCTCAGCACTACTTCCAATTTCTCCTCCTATGACTGAACTTCTTAAGACCATGTATCTTACAAATTTCAGTAATTTGATATTGCTGGATCTATTTCTATAAAGTTGTTAATTCATTATTAACAAGACCCCAAAAAATTGTATAGGGTTCAACAGCATACTACACTGGTTATAAACAAACTAAAAATGTTGAAAGCTATGTTTCTAAGAGAAATTTAACAAATGAAATTTCAGCAAGTGAACAGCCATCTATCTTTTATTAACTCTATTTTAACTGTTCAAAAATGCACTTGGAAATCATGAAAAAAAAAAATTTAAAAGCCTCTCTTCGAAATGTGTTTGTGCAGAATTTTTCTACTATGAGACAATTAAACATAACAGTAGATAAATTGATATTTCAATATAATTTTTCCTATTATAAATATACAAAGTTAATAGTATGGAGTTGGAAACACCATTTTCTCTTTTTGAAAAGGTGGTACTTCACTGTTTCTACAGTGTTTCCATCAAAAAACATAAGAACACAACCATCTAGACACATTTCATTAAAAAAAAAGTCCTAAATTACACTGATTTTGCAGGTAAATACCCAAATAGCTCCTGAAATCTGACCACTATTGTCAGATTAGAGTGTAATCTGACAGTGTAATATTACACTGTTGTAATATTTAGAAATATACTGTGAAAAACATACTCATTGAAGAAGTAAATTTAGGGATTTCTTTTTTTTTAGAAATAAATTATAAATACAATTGTCTAATCTTGAGTATATTAAACAGTTCCAACCAAATAGTGGGGTTTTTTTGTAATTTGAATTAGCATCCTAGTTGCAACATGCTAGCACATAAATGTATTTTTATTCTAGAGCATACTTTGAGTTATTAAGCCTGGCATTAAATTTTGTAACAAGATGTAATATATCTAATTCAAGAGGGCTTACAGTGTTCCTGTATTACTTATTAATATGTTAAGTGAATGTTTGGACAATTGATTTCAACTAGGTTTTGTGAGTAAAACATCTGACAAAATACAATTTTCAAATTACATAGTCCATTTGTCATAACTACCATTCTTTCTAGTTTCTATAGGTGTTAACAAATTAAGCAAAAAAAAGCCACACTGACTAAATAAAGAACATTAGCCATTTCAGAATTTAAAAGAAACTATCACCATGGTTTATATAAAGCCATTAATGAAGTACCTTTGCTGTTCTGCTTTCTTATGTCCTTCCTTTGCTTTTTATACCCTCCTTCCTGCATTTCCCCCTGAAGTCTGTATGTGTGTATTTGCAGAGGACTTACTACAGTGAGACCACAGCCTTGTACTGAAGCAATAATGAATAGCAACTGTGTTGCTCAAGTATCACAACAAGCCAATACAGTCCCAGCTGTCACCAATACAGTCACCATTCAGTGTTTTGTTTGCTTAAGAAAATCAATATATTGAACATACTAATCCTGTAAATTCTTATGAAACAACAGAAACATTCCCAGCCAATGGCTTAAATGTTTACGCAGCAAAAAAAATACAAAATATTACTCTCTGTAAGTTCTAAAAACAGAATTGAAGATAATGTATTTCATACCAGTCCAGCACAACGATTTTTGTGTGATTCTTACAGTTGTGATAGTTGTTTTCAACAAGTCAGACTGTAGAACAGTCTCTGTGCCTGCACTGATGTTTTCTGAGTTACAAATAAGTCAAATAGAGTATGGAGAATGGGAAAAGCATGATCTCCGTTTGAGCCTTTGGACTAGCTGAAATCAAAATATAGACTTGCTGTGAACATGAAGAAAATTACATCAGAAAAGGGAAAAAATGAAGATATGAATAAGTTACTGGAATAATTTACGAAACAGAATAGAATATTATGTTAAGATTTGTATTAACATGACACAAGATATAAAGATTATTTTTCTTGAAAAGTAATAGACAGTAACTTGATTACATGAGCTAAAATATTAGTAAAAAGAAACAGGAAAGAACCTGCCTATGTTTTAACAAAAGTGATAGCATCCTCATGTAGACAGCTCACTTTGAAGGATCCATGCTAGACACTTCTGGAACCTACTTGGGGACTGCATAAATCAATACCATGGCAAATGCAGACCATCTGCCAGACTTCTTGAACATTATTTACAGAAAATAGTCTTCAATATATGAATAAAAATATTTCCTCACTTGTGCAAATGCTTCCATACCCACACGCAACAGAGGAAAGCAGGAGCTCAGTATCATGTGCTACTAGAAGGTTCTTAACAAGTAGAAAATTGCTCCCATGTTGAAAAAAGTATGTATCAGGAAGAATATGCAGGTAATTTGCCTTAAACCGCTAAATGGGAAGTTAAATTTTCAAGGTAACAAAACCAGTACAATAGTACATACTTTCCAAGGGAGTATTTATGTTTCCAATGGTCCACTGGTCATACAACTGCATGTTCTGCTTAGAAGACTGAGAACATGAAAAACATCCCAATGCTTTGCCACTTGTTCTCAGTAAGTCTTACTTCAAGATACTTTCTACAGACATTAAACTAAAGGGCAGGAGGAGGAAAAGGTAATAGGAACAAAGAAAAGATACTAGCTTATTTCACTTCACTTTATATAACTATATATTTAACTACTATAGCTAACCATTCTCTGTTCTTCCTCCCCAATATTGTTTCCATTTTTAAAAAAATTACATAACTAATACACGTAGCAAATCATATAAATTACTTTGATATTTCACTATTTTAGTAAATACACTTGATTATTTTCTCATCAAGATTTAATGGTGTTTCAAAGATCTATACTGAAGGATCTAAACCTGAATGTTTTTCACAGTCTTTCTGTTTAAGTAAGTAAACTTTAAATTGCAGTTTAATTTCAAATAGCCATGTACTGCTTTTTTGACATCTGTCCATCATAACACTGTACCAGAATTAAAAATATTAAAACAGACATCAAGATGTACTGAAAGTATTTTAAGAAGAATAATTCCTTTAGAAACAGAATATGTAGCATATTTGAAGTATGGAATTTGGTTACTTAAGATAATCTTACTTCTGCATTGCTTCTCAGATATACAGATACACAAAGAGCATTTTAAGATGCCAGAAGCTGAGTAAGATACTCACTTGTATAGGTCTATTAAATCTGTGAATGCAGGAACTGCTGCATTTCACAGTCTATTATTTATATGACAGAATGAAGATCTGAAAACATGAAATATAGCCTTAAATTATTCACTTATTCTTTTCACAAAAGGAGAAACCGTCAATCTAACACTAAAAGACTTCAAGCATATTTCTAAAGGTTTCATGAAAATTGCCTTATTTATCAAAACTTTATTCCCTCCGTTTGTTCATTAAATACTGTAGCTTTGCATTAAGGTCAAGCAGTGTCAACCAATTACTGTTGTTGGAAAAGTCCTACTTCCTTAATACTCAAAGAAAGCATGGTATATACTGAATTATTTTAATAGGCAAACTGAACACTGTTTACCCAAACTACATTTCAACCATAAAAACGTATTTTAAGGGTTTCTATCAACAATCAATTATAGTACTATTTATTATGACAGTAGCATTAAGCATGACTCTCTGTCTGCTCAAATGCCAGCCTTAAAAAATATACATCTATTTTAGCATATTCAGCAATATTCTGTTCTTAGCTCGTAATAAAGGAAAGTAACAAAAATTAAGTGACCTATAAAGCAAACTGAAAGGCAAAACATAAAACATTGAATTTTAAAGAGACAGTATCAACTGGTATAAACATACTGGCTTCTGTCCTCATTCTCTGCTGGTGGGTAAGAGGGCTCATAGGACAGACCAGAAAAAAAAATCCACCCTGCTTTCACTGCTCCTAATTTTGTAGTTTTGTTTTTTGTTCTTCTTTGTTGCAAGAAGAGGAGTAATTTCAGTGGTTACATACAAATTTATTATACGTCAAGAAAAGGCCACCCATAGGCCATCATACCCAATACCAAAGTCACAGTCATTCAGGATAATAGGATTTCCTTAACGCATTTTGATATAACAACCCAGGAGAGTCTCCCTTGTCCTACTTCAATCTTCTACCTGACCCATTTTAGTGGCCTGCAGTTCAAAAGGCTAGAATGATGATTTTAGTATCTAATCACCTCTATCTTTACATTTCATAGAAGCAAAATTTTGGATCTTATTTCCCTTTGGAATTGAGCTGTTTATTGCCATTCCTCCTAATACATAAGAAGTGATAAAAGAATACTTAATTTTCTGATGGTAACCTTTGAAATGTTACTGCTATGTGCCTAACTGTGCCTTTCTGAAGTTACAAAACATGAAAAAGGAAAGAAACTTTTTTCTCCACATCCTGTCACATTGTCTCACCAGAAAAAAGTTCTCACCCATGTACTGTATCAGTGATCAATGAGACCTACAGTGATACAAGACACATATACTGTTGCTACAAACAAGAAGGGAAAACAGAGCAACAAAAAGAATGAAAAAAAAAACAACAAACCAACAAACCTGAAAAGAGTTATGTTGAAAATTATGGAGCAGGAGAGACATAACAGAGTAGGGTCTGTTGCCTCATTATTTCTAAGAGATCAAAATAAAGAAAAACAAAAGAAGTAGAAATGAAAAAAAAAACCATCACAAACCCCAAACTTAGACAAGTCCTCTCCAGCCTCCCCCCTGGAGGGGCTAAGTCCCACCTTCAAATTACAGTCTACCAGTGAAACCTGAATAGATTTTAGAACCCAATATTGCACAAACAAATTTCCAGAAGATGAAAGAAGACAGAGAAAAAATTATTGATACTTTCAAACTTATCTGATTTACTTCACTAGGAGGGTGTTAACTGGCTTCATGGACAAGAGGCAACAGTAGATGTGAAATGAGCTTGAGATCACAGAGGTTTTAAACATGTTCTGCATTGTTGATGCCATATATAATGAGATACTGCCCAGACATAATCATTATAAGCTGGACACAAAAATGACTGAAATCAGAGAGCAATTGTTCTTGAAAAGATATTTTCAACAGCTCTGTCAAACCACATATATATTTCAAACATAACTCAGACACATTTGTTTAATCTGTTTCTAGCTGGTGTTTTCATAATAATCCTAGTGACTGCAAGTAAGAGTATTTATAAAATCAGCAGATAATTCAATGTTGGGATAAATCAGCAGCACATCAGAGAACAGGATCTGATCCCCAAATGCTTTTGAAAAATGGAAGATATCATCAAAAATCAACAAGGTGATTCAACAAAGACAAATCCAATGCACTACATTTAGAAAAGGCGCATCATAGTTACGAACACAAAATGGACGTTTGTCATCATTCTTTGGCTAAAATTATGTAGAATTTCATATAAGAAAAAATGCATCACTGATTATTTTTATTTTCACATTACATGTATGCTCTTAAAAAGAGCATGAACAGCTTCATACATGAAAATCACTCATAAACAGCAGAAAGAAATTACATCCTGTATTGCACAGCATGAAAAGAAAGTGTTTCTAGAAGGTCTCCTTTCCCTGTACTGGTTTCTTCAGCCATTTCATAGGTAGCTATTTTTATAATTCCTTACCTCTTGTCCTGTAATAACAATTGAAAATTGTTTGCAAAATGAAAGGGGCATGCTAATCAACAGCGCTTCTATGAATTAGAGAACAATCTTCAGCTTTAAGGGACATGTCATTTGAATATATTGGATCAGAAGAAATGGATCTTCTGTACTGATGAAACACTCCTTGAAAGGACAGAGTGAATAAACTCTGCTATTCTAGATCCATCAGCTCTACTGGATAACACCAGCCAGCAGTGGGAGATATGGAGGTGGGCTGTAAGATAAGGAACAGGCTAAAGGCAAGAAGAGCTGTTATAATTATAGCTGGGAACACAGAATTTGTTAAAGGAAGTCTACTGTATAATTACATTTGAAAATTTAGCAAGATGCCCAGAGGCTGGCTTGCAGCTGTCAGGAACTGGTAACGCCAGAGTTCTGCTCAGGAGGCAACCACTACTACAGCTAAACACACCTCCACCTCCCTGTAGTTCAGCCGACTTTGGTAAGGCAAAGGAATGACTTCAACTAAAACTAGTAAGATTACACAACACATGAGATTATACCTATTCTCTGTAAAAAGTGTCCAGAGATTGGGTATTATTTTAAACGAAGTTAAAAGTATACCTGCTGGTTTTGATACTACATTAAATACTTTTTTAAAATGAGTGTCAATGGTATTTTGTGCATTGCATATTTTATTTAATAACAGATAAAATTCTGGTGGTTTTTAATAATATTAAGTCATAATCAAACTAACCTCATCTAAAGGATAATATGGGTTTGCACACAAAGTCTTCGGTCTACCTGGCCCAATTAAATAAAAATGGATGAAGGGAATGCAGACAGAATGCAAGAATAAAAAAAATCTGTATATCTGCTTCTTCCTTGGATTTAGAGCTGAAGCTCTTACTCTGCAGACAAACTGATCAATTATGAAATATGATTAAGCCATTTTTGGAAAAAAAAAAAAGTAGGATTGAACAACTGAAAAAATTGCTCATTTTATATGAAGTTAATGATTCTACTTCAAAAAAGTATATTCTGCTAATTCAGATTTTAGCAAATGAAGTGCTGTGCATGTTGGAAAACATCACCAACTGGTGTTTACTTACTGGTGTTTATTTAAAATACATCTGGCTAAAAAATGAGCAAGAATCATAATACAGTCATAAATTTGACCATATAAAATTATGTTGTCATATTAACATCACAAGAAAATAATAAGCTCTGGAAGACAGAGCAGACTCCACAAGCCTAATCCACAAGTGCAACCCAAAACTTTAGAGCAGAATCATTTCTAAATGCTGTAACAAGTGCTTCTTTTATTTCAGGTCTATGCCTGTGTAAGGAAGTTAAGTATATATGTGTAACTGGCATTATGGACTTTAAGGAGAGAAAACTGAAGGTCATTTCAGCTTTATTAAAACTACTACTGCTTCCAGATTGAAGAAAGTGCTGAAATCCTCAACTCATGTCAAAAGCAGAAATGCAGGCAGCACATCAACTATTCCATATTTGCTCCATTAGCCTAAAGATTTTGTTTGATACCTCATTATTAAAATCAATATAAATACTTCAGATGTCCTTGCTATAGAAAGGTAGACATTTTTTCTGAGTATCATAGACTTTGCTTGCTTAGAAAAGTGTTCTCAACGTAGGACTGACTAAAAAGTTCCTTTCTGCGCATAAAGTCTTTTGCTCAGGATTGCAGTAGGACTGATTTTTGCTATCTACATTTCATTTGAGGAGAGGGGAGGAAAATCACCCCAGAAATCAGCCATTTTACACAAATTTCTCTCCTGTAATTTTCATTACATCAAGATGGACATTTGAAGGATGATCAACAAAAGAGGGGTACCTATTGAATGTAATAGTTTCAGTCTGGTTTGACTTTTAGAGATAATTAACCTTTACAATTTAACATATTCCTTTGCTTTGATTTTGAAATTAAAATATAGTCACTTTAAAAATCAGTCTTTGAAAGACATACAAATTAAAACTAATAGAAGTGTTTTAAAAAGAGAAATTAAAACTCATTTTGAAAGAGATTTCAGGAATACAATACTGATTTCAGACAGTGACCTAGTTTTTATTTAAAATATAATTTTTTCAGGACTGTCTAACTACAAATATTCTGAGACTTGGTCAATTCTGGCTGCACAGATATTGCACGTCAGGCTTCATACTGATTTATCCTACTTCAAGCATAGCAGCTTCCTATGTTGACTTTCGTCATATTCATCTATATTGCACTATATAATGCAGCTTTAAGGACTACAGTGACCCCTTCAGTAATGTACTCAGTCTTTCACCTAAAATATTACTGTAGAAGACCCAAAGCATTTTCATGAAAGAGTTACCCTTATGTATCAACAATTCCAGAGTAAAATATAAGAAAGCCAACTACACTACATTGCTGACTGTTGCATGTTCTTGCTGTAGCTCTGGACAAAAAAAAAAAAAAAAAAAAAGGCCTTTAACCTTCCAAATATTGATTCTGAAAGAAAAAGAACATCTTAAATGGAATGTTTCTGTAGATTCTAGTAAGTAAGCACAAAAATCTGTAAGCCTAGGGGCACTTTTACCTTTATTTTAATAGACAAAAAGATCCCAAACATAAAAACAAAACAGAAGAAAGAAAAGTCAGAATGACCTTCCTTGTTGATCCATAATGCAAGTCCATTTGTAGAAAATGCACTCTTTCCAAGATATGAACTTTTTCAGCACAAAGCTTTGTACAGAAATAAAACTTTCCAATACAATTGAAAAGCACTAGTTCCCCAATCTGGCTGTGCTTCCAAGTAGTTCTACTTCTTCTGCAACGTGATGTTCCTATCATCACAAGCAGAGTGTGTATTCAATATGGTTTTAACACACAGGGATGTACAATACTATGCCTTAAACGACGAGGGCCAAAGACCAGTCACACTAAAGCTCAAAAGCTGGGAATCAAAAGGCAGCTTGCTGTATCTGTGCCAAAACTTGTTTTGACACTGCTCATATATGTACATAACATATAAGAGATTATCCTGTCGTTTAGATTATAGCTCTTTTGAGAAAGACTATTTGCCAGTTCTATGTCTTAGCTAAGGAGTTATGATTTCCGTTGCTCTTATCACTAGATGTATCCATAACATATGATTATTTGTGTTTTCACCCTTTCTTATTTGCTCTTATCCATGCATCTGTCCATTGAAACCAGTAATTTTCAAAACAAGTTGCACAGCATAACTTGGTAGAGTTTTAACATGTATGACTATTTTTATAAGATTCAGGTTATCCATCCAGACAAAGGCAGCCTTTAACATAATGTTACTTAAAATGGGAAGAAAATCACCTACTGTTTCTAAAATTGCTTTCAAATATTTTAGTTTGCCTCTATTCTTTTCCTCATAAAATAGGGGATGTCAAAGAGCATATGAAAATTCCTTAAATTAAGGAAAGAAAAACAAGAATGCACATTATATGTAAGTGGTAATAGGCAGAGACAACTTCACTAGGCTGTGACATATGACATCTGGTAGACTATTATCATAATAAATGGGAAAAGTAGGTGAGATTCTTTCAAAAGCAAGGTATGAAGAAATGCATCTTCATCAGAATGACAAACATATCTGCCTTTAACAAACGCAGGTCAAATTGAAATTCAATATCTATGAACTAAATATTTTCACTTTATTTAATCCCCTTTTCTTTTTGATTTTAAAAATTCCACTGAAGTACATCTTCATTTATCAGAGATATGTATTCATGTAATTTCATGGAATTTAATTTCTTTTTACTGAGGATAAATTAAACTTGATAATAATCAATGATTAAAAACTCACAAGAAACAGCCTACTGCTTTTTCACATTTTTACAAATCACTTTAATATGCAAAATAGTAGCTCAACGACTGTCAAACAACAATCTAAATATCCTGTGCATCAGTCTGTGACTCCTACTGGAGCATATACTGATATAACCATGCAGGTATCATATAGGTGTTGAAACAGCTTCAGCTTTGCAACTGATGAATAGTAAAAACACTAATTCCCTGGGGATCATACCATGCATTTCATAGCATGTGCAAGCTACAAAAAAAGAAAATAAAAATTTTCACAAAAGAGAAAGAAAAGGGAAACAGTGACTTTCTGAAGTTAGGTCTTGCTCCCATAAATCCTGTTTCTTATGGTTCATTTTGCCCCATGCTTTATTTTTCAATTTCATGTCATCAGATGAGAATAAATGAAAAGAATCATCATAAAATTCTTATTCCACGGAAACTGAAAATTGTCACTGGGTGCTTTAAAAAACTTAGAACACTGCCTTTTTATTTGTGACTAAAACCAAGTCCTAATTTATATTTAGTCCTTTCAAAATCAAATATATACCTGCAAAGTAACATTTTCCAGATTATAATTTTCTGCATATAAAAAAATAACAGAAGTTTGAAAGTCACCGAGTGAACAGGCAAGTCACAAAGCAATGATGGGTTTTTGTAAGAGTCACAGATAGAAGAATTCAGGAAAGTAAATGAAAGAGACTTTTGGGTTTTTTTCACTTGTTTTTGATATGAAAAGTTACTTGGAAAAACGAATTCCATAAAGGTACTGAAATATAAAATATTAAAAGAAAGATGGTGGGAAAAAATGGTGAAATATTAATTATCACTGTATTCCTAGAAATCCATTTGTATTCCTAGAAATCCAATCGAATGTGTTAGTTTTGGGGTCTTTCCAACACTCTGCTGGTTAAGACAGTCTGAATCGTGGTATTTACTTTTCAACTACTTTCAAGAAATTAATGAGTGATTTGGTCACATATTTTCAGATTTCAGTACAAGCTGATGGCATTAAGATACCAGAGAGATTGATTTGGCAAATGAATTTCTGTGTTGTGTGTACTCTCACTTCACTATTGTCTCTTGTAACACGTTAATGAGGATGCTAGAAGCATAGGAAAAAACCCATAAAAATTTTGTAATTTCTGTAGACTCTAATAAGTGCATGACAGTTTAATGCTGATTTAAGATGATCTGACCGCAGACAGATATCCCATTTCAGCCCTGTCACTGCCTGATAGATTTCTGCTGTGAACCAAGTTGTGTCCAGCCTCTGTCATTCACTGGAAAAAGAGCTTGGAAAGACAAACCTGTCTAAACTTCTTTAAGAATAAGATGATGGAGCATGAAGGAAAATGGAGATGGCAGCTAGTATGTCCAAAAAAAGGTGTGTTTGGAAAGTGGAGACTTCCTTTTAGACAGATTGAACAGCTAAGCCATTTTGGACAGTCAAAATTCTGTTCTCATACCAATCTTATTGTTTTAAAATCAACTATCAGAAGCATTTGGAACGTGAAATAAATAACTTCTGCTTTTTCTTCAACACATATCCAAATGAATGCCTTGAAACTTGCACAAGAAGTTCATGAAGGAGGATGGGGAGATGTAATGCTGCATGAAGCTGGAGTGGGGATGATGTCAGTGAGCTGAAGCCCAGATTCAAGTCTTAATGGTAGGTATTGGCGCCCAATCTCCAAAAAGTTCGGCAAGTCACAGGCACCTGTACTTCAGAAGTTCTACTTTGCTTTCTGCAGTGTAGCACAGTTGTAAAAGGAAAACTAGATTATAAATGGACTTAGTGCTCTACCTATTTACAGGACTGAACGTGGGTAAGTTCTTACAGCTCTCCCTCTCAGAAATGAAAGAGGAAAAAAGAAAATAAACAAAACACAATAACACTGGTAGTCGGATTATCAAAATTCCATATCGTGATAACTCCGTGGTTTTGAAATTTGTTCATGCCCAAAACTGAAATAAGAAAAGTATCTACCTGTAACCATCAGCACACACAGCTGCCTAACACCTCATACCTTGGTTAGAGACTCTTCATAACAAATTAGGGAGCATTTCACAAAACATGTCTTAACAGAAAAACTGCATCAATTTGCTACCCTCATCTGACCATCTTTAGTAACAGAGAAAAACTGCATCAATTTGCTACCTTCATCTGACCATCTTTAGTAACAGAGCTCATATTCAAAACAGCAGTTACACTGAGCTCAAGAAGATTTTAAAATAAAAATTAGATTTAAATACAGCAGACTATAGAAAATTGAGAAATAAGAAAAGTCACAATAACTGACTTTTACAGATATAAGAGAAACTTTATCCACAGAAGTTACCTAAAATTATAAAACAATACTATTTGATAAATGAAAATATAATCCTATCATTAATGCTAGAAAGCATCAATTTAAGCTCATCTACTTTCATCAGGAAAAAAACTAAACAAAAAACCCCAAGCAATCATATTTGCCTTATTTGTTAATTCTTTTGTGTAAACTTGCAGTTGATAAGTTAAACTTGAAGAATCTGGAAATTCAATCAAAGTAATCTAAATGACCAGCTAATAGCCAAAAAAATAATAGATCTAGTGCAGATTTTACTCTGACATAAAGTTGTTGACAATACATTTCTCAATAAAGAAAAATTGAATTATAGCCTTAGGGTGGTTTAATTTGGTACAAATTTTGAATAATGTTATATACATTTCCAAAGCAGATGCTAAGAGACTCTACAAGGACACTCAGCTCAATCAGAAGCCAGATTAAAGTTCCATCTGGAGTGAAACAGTTCCACAGCTCTATTACAATTAGCAGAGTCACCAATGTCAGATTCAAAAGTTGGGCAGTGTGAAACTCTTTCTCTTCAAAATACAGCTATGAGTTCAGAAACCAAACAAGTACTGCACATATCTTTAAAACAGAACTTTTCAAGCAGTCACAAAGTTGTACTTTTGTAGTCAGGTGAAAACTCTCATTTGTATTATTATGGTCACGTGAATCACAAAGACTACCCAGACACAATTACTGGATGAATGTAGCATTAAAATCACAAGTGTTCAAGTAGCTGCAAAGTATCAGCAGGCTGAGAATAGCACAGAAGCTACTTGCATGAAATAAAATTCAAGATTGATTTCAAATTGCCTTGATCTTTGCCTAGCCAATTCCCAGACTTCTTGCTATGAAACAAAGCATTTTCCCAACATGTCATGCTGAAGAACTGCACCCTGAAATGACCCATCTTTAAACAAAGTAAGAACAGAGTTACCTAAGAAACTTAATGGCTGAAAGGGAAAGCCTAATTCTTCAGCCAAATATTCAATGTAACAATGTTTTCCTAGATTTAAGCAAAAACTAAATTTCAATTCAAGTTTACCAAATGAAAGCATCCTTTCAAAGCACAATTCAGCAAATGGCAGTGCTGATACACAGACAGTAACAAACACCCTCAAGACAGAAAAACAAAATATGCCACATGCCTTAACTTTACTATTTTACCATTTAAATAAATAATACACTACACAAATAAGCAAGCCTGAATGCGGAAGTTAGAAATCCAATGCCCACATCTTGCATCTCTTTCCCCCCAAATAAATCCACAATGGTTAAGTAGCAACCCAGACTTTTAAAAAATTACATCTCATTACACACATTTTCATCAAGAAAAGACTCGGTTAAAGAGCATATTTATATTTTTCCAGCTGCTGGTTACATTAATCAGCCTGATTTCTACTATCAAATAGTAAGCTGCTGAAAGTCTGAAAATATCTACAATGTCAATATCCAGATAAGGGCAAAGTGAAGAAAAGAGAACTGCAGCCGCTGTCCAGTGGCTATATTAGTAGCCTATATTGTTCTGCAATGAAGAAGTAAATTTGAACTTCTGAAGAGAACAGCAATATTCACAATTTTATATTTAGTACCTTTAATTAGTGTTTAAATACTATCCAATAATGTCCACATCTGAAATTTAATCTTCTAAATCTTTAGAGAGAAAAATTAACAATCTGGAGCAACAATGCAACTTTGTCCTTAGACAGCCTCTGTTGTTATTTCTGCAAAGAGGGCACAAGAGAACTATTGCTAACACCATGCAGCAGGATGGAGGCATTCAGAAGAAACAAACAGGAAAGACTACTGGAAATTTAAATAGAGAAGCAAGATACCAAAATTAAGATCACTGCAACCCAATCAGTGCCTTTGGCAGAACACTGTATTTTAAGGCAGTGGCAAACAAAAGCATCCAACACTGCCAGTTACACCAGAAAGGGCCAAGGGCATCCACACACTCCAGCGGTGTGAAATGATCACTGTATTTCAGTTCCACACATGAGCACGTGTGGAACATGTGCTCACATGAACATGTGCTCATCGTAACAGCCAGTTTCCCTATTAGTAAACCCAGGTTTTCTGAGAGATTAAAAAATAAAATGGTACCCAAAACTTTAAATGTTAATTTACAGGAAGTAAAAGATTATAATTTAAACACATGTCTCAAATCCTGGGGTGGGGCAACACCACAAGCCTAGAGAGTCTTTCCAACAGTGTCCAGGAAACTATCAAATTCTTCTCAAAGAAATATCCATGGTGCTAACTGATTATTCATGACAGAGAAATGTTTGGACAGCACAGGTTCTGGTCACCAGCTAACGGCACTGATATAGAGTAAAGTACAGGCCTCCAAAGGTTTCTCCAAGAATTATCTTTCTCAATGTTGAGTATATAAAAGCCTTACTGAAATCAAGTACATACATCAGGCTTTAGCAACAATAAGGAACTATTTAAGTCATTCCCACAAGTAGTAATCACATACACTTTCAATCTTCAGCACTTTTTTAATGAAAAACTGTACTGCGATGTAAAGATTTTCAAATATAATCCATCATCTGTGACTCTTGTGGCAGTTATGAACTTGCATAGCTCTGGACAGAAATGATGCACTAAGTGAAGAATCTTTCCTTCCTCTTTCAAACACTCAGTAATCTAAGTGAGCAAACATAACCATAAGTACTTTACTTCTTACTATCACACTACCTGTCCCCAAGCAAATAATGAAATTTCTGGACAAAGGCCAACTACAAGCATATTTAGTTTCAGACCAAGCAAGGACCAGAAAGCAAATAGCAGCATCTCTGGATGATCTCTTTGTGAAGAGGAAAAATAGTTATTTTCACTGTTCTGTGTATCTCAACAGCTCTTGACCTATGATGACTCCCACCTACTTTAAAAGATGTGACACAAGTTCTGGTTACTCAAGGGATCTGTATAATGCTGGTAGAAAACTCCAGGTGACTCCCAGTAGCCCCTTGCCTATGAAATTTCTGAAGTATCTGCTCTGAAGTATCCTGCTCTTTCTCAAGAGCTACATGCAGCTGTTCTGAGGCTTGCCAAGTGACACAGGCATAGGATTAACAGTGTACCAATGCACCATTCCAACTGCCTCCTGTGATCATGCCACCACCTTAAAGCACTTGAAAAAACCACCTCATGGACAAATAGCTGGCTAATGTTGAATCCAGTGAAAATATGGATAAGGGATGGTGGAAAAGAAACTCAACTGAAAACATTATTTAGTAGTTGTTTTTTTTAATCAACATTTCACCAATCTACTCTGTAGCCTAGCAACACTTACATTCTTCGCTGATGCTAACCTGGTATTTGGCAGCATCTGCAGAAAAAACACTTATCACCACTTCTGTTAGCTGGAAAACTCTACTCCATTCTAGCAATGACTAGAAGTTACTCAATTATTCATATCTTCATCATCACTCAGACTGCAGCATATTTTAAGATCCAGGCATAAAATTCTGGGTTTGAGCTCTCTCTTCTGTGTGCTTGCTTGATATCAGTTTAAATGACTACCCAAATTTCGATAGGGAAGAAAATTTCCTGTGATTAGAAAGACAAAACTCTTCCACATGAAGGACAAAACTTTCTTGGAGGTTGGTCCAAGGACACAAAACAAACATTCCCACCAGGTAACAACCACTGTGATCATCAACTCCAAGTCCAAAGCGCTTTTCTTGCTCTTGCTAACCTACACAACAAACTGTTTTGATCAAATGCTTAATAGAGAACAAGTTGCTCTTCTGTTAATACTTATTCCATTGGTAGAACACAGCACTCACTGTATGGTTGAAGCATCACCAAACACTGCTATGGGGAAGAGACTACAGGACCTCAGCAGTCCATAGTAGTATTTACATTTGTCTGCCAACAGCTGCCATGCTCCCTCTGCCTTCCCTATTATTATTAGAGGAGGTTTACCTCTCTTTTTTTATCTCACTTGTTCCAAAGGAAGCAAACACTAAAAAGCTGACAGTCATCTTCATACATGAATTACTTCTCATTGGCAAATACCTTTACTGTGCTTTCTGGATATCTGCTTTAAATGACCAAGACAAGACAGAGACAAGATAGTCTGGTCTAATGTAGAAGGTAAAAGGTTGTACTTTTTTTTTTTTCAGTTCTATTTTCTTCTGTGTTCCAAAGCTTGTTAGCCAAAATTGTTTTGAGCAGTTGACTGCATTGTACACAGTGCATTCCTCCTACCTCTTAAGGCAGAAATATAACAAAGAACTCCAGTAAATTAGGTATGTATGACCTCCCATGCTTGAATCAAGGTTAGCTATCCTTGGAATTTTTTCCCAGATATACTCCTATCATAACTCTTACAACAGTTACCCTATAAGGGTAACTAATAATTACCCTATAAGGATGTAAGGCTTACTAGCTCTATAATTTATCACTATTCTCATCAGCAAAGAAAACCGCATTAAATATTTGGTAATATTTCCTAAAATTAATTTAATTTGAAAAGCAAATGCACTACACAGATATTTACAGAAGTGTAAACTGTCTTTAAATCAGTATTTTAATCACTGTATGCAGTCTACTTCACCAACAATTTGGAATTGACAGTCTTCTTTTTTAAGGAAAACAGGGATAATATTCTTTATACTTTGCCTTTAGCATGCAGATTACCTTGACCAAATTATTCCATACTATAATACACAAAGACAGATTAGTAATTATTTGTTGGAGGAAAGCTCTTCCATGTCATTTTTTTTTTCTGTACATGCATGTAAGATGACTAAAGAGCAATTCTAAGGAGACAGAATAACAGAATCATATAAACATTCAGGGTGGAAAATACCTTTAAGATCATCAAGTCCATTTCCTACCACTTGTTACCTGGAGAAGAGACCAACCCTCATTTCACTACAATCTCCTTGCAGGTAGTTGTAGAGTGCAAGAAGGTCTCCCCTGAGCCTCCTTTTCTCCAGACTTCCTCAGCCACTCCTCACACGACTTGAGTTCACCAGAAGTTGGACTTCTCTGGACACACTCCAGCACCTCAATGTCTTTCCTGTAGTGAGGGGCCCAGAACTGAATAGAAAATTTAAGGTGCGGCCTCACCCATGCTGAACACAAGAGGACAATCACTGCCCTGCTCCTGCTGGCCACACTATTGCTTATACAAGCCAGGATGCCATCGGCCTTCTTGGCCACCTTGGGCCCACTGCTAGCTCACAGTCAGTTGTCTGTTGACAAGCACCCCCAGGTCTTTTGCTGAGCCACTTTCCAGCCACTCTTTCTGCAGCCTGTAGCTCTGCATGGGGTTGTTATGACCCAAGTCATAACTCGGAAGGACTTGGCAACTGGCATTGTTGAATCTCATGCAGCCATCCTCAGCCCATTGATCCAGGTTGTCCAGATCCCCCTGTGGAGCCTTCCTACCCTCCAGTAGATCAACACTCTCCCTCAGTTTGGTGTCATCTGCAAAATGACTGAGGGTATACTTGATTCTGTCATCCAGATCACTGATAAACATATTAAACAGGGCTGGTCCCAACTCTAAGCCCTGAGGAACATCACTTGTGACTGGTTGCCAGCTGGATGGAACTCCATTTACCACCCCTCTCTGGGCTCATCCATCCATCCATCCACTCACCCATCCATCCAGCAAATAGCACACACACAGGCACCCAGTTTCTCCAGGAGAGTGTTGTGGGAAACACTGGCAAAGGCGTTACTCATGTTGAGCTTTTGCCTCATCCACTAAATGGGTCACCTTGTCATAGATCAGGTTAGACAAACATGCCTTTCATAAACCCTTGCCGGTTGGCCTGGTCACATGATTGTCCTATACATGCTATATGATGGCACTCAAGATGATCTGCTTCATGACCTTCCCCAGGACCAAGGTCAGGTTGGCAGGCCTGTAGATCCCCAGATTCCCTGGGATTATGGGGACTTCATTCTGCTCCCTGTTCCTGTCCTCTAGGTCAGGGCGTTGGGTACCTGGAGAACAGCAGGTCTTACTTTTAAATACTAAAACAAAGAAGACATTAGGTATCTCAGCCTTTTCCTCATTTTTTGTTGCTATGTTTCCCCCCATCCAATAATGGACATATATTCTCCTCAATCCTCCTTTTGTTGCTAATATACTTACAGAAACTTTTTTTTTCTTTTATTGTCATGGCTAGATTAAGTTCTAGTTGGGCTTTGGCCCTTCTGATCTTCTCCCTTCATAATCTCACAACACTCTTGTAGTCCTGAGTTGCCTGCCCCCTCTTCCAAAGCTGATGCACTTTTCTGAGTTCAGCCAGGTCAGTGTTCTTCCTTGCTGTTTCATTTTATCAATTTAGGATATAAAACTGCAGAATGGGAAAACTAAATGAAGTTAATACATGGCATTTGAGAAACAAACAAAAGGAGTTATGTCTTCACAGAGTTAAAAGTCAAACCACAGAACTCTCTGGAAAGAGGATCAAAAAGTCACCACATTTTTGGAGGAGAGGAAAAAAACGGAGTTGGGACGATCACCACCACCACCACCAAAAAATAACATACACACTTGTGCTGGTTTCAGCTGGGATAGCGTTAATTTTCTTCACAGTGGCTAGTATGGGGCTGTTTTGGATTTGTGCTGAACACAGGGTCGACAGTATAGAGATGTTTTTGTTATTGCTGAGCAGGGCTTACAAAGAGCCAAGGCCTTTTCTGCTTTTTGTACTGCCACGCTGGTGAGGAAGTGCACGGGAGGCTGGGAGGAGACACAGCTGACACAGGAGACAGGTGATCCCAACTGACCAAAGGGATATTCCATACCATATGATTTCATGCTCAGTATGTCAAGCTGGGGGGAAGAAGGAAGGGTGGGATATTTGGAGCGATAGCACTTGTCTTCCCAAGTCACTGTTACACATGACGGGGCCCTGTCTCCTGGAGACAGATGAACACCTGCCTGCCCATGGGAAGCAGTGAAATGATTCTATATTTTTCTTTGCTGTATGCGCCATTTTTGCTGGAGAAAGGAGACCAGGTTAGAAGTGTGTCTGGTCTGAGTCACTCTGGTTGTCCTATGTCTCACTACTACAGGCATATGGAAAAGCTGGGAAAAAAATGGAAATAGTTTTTTCAGTGACTTTTCCAGCATTTCCACACTGTGATAGTCTCTCAGGTGAATGCTAAATAACCTATCTGATTTTTTCCCGCTTTTGAATGGGACAGTTCAATGACTTTCAAAATTGTAAAACAATATGAAAAGCAGAAAGACTTGTTCTATTTTAAAATAGAATAAAAAAATAGTCTGAAGATAAAATTCTGGTGGTTTAAAAAAAAAAAAACCACAGAATTTTAACACAAGTTAACAGTTCAGTTACTTATAAATATCTCGTAAAAGAAATCCGGTTTCATTTCAAAATGCATTTTTTTGTTCTACTCCTTTTAACATATACCCAGCATACTTATCCTGTTACTTAAATTACCTTTAAAAATCCCATATCACTATCTTTGTGCTCTTAACTCAAAATGAACAGAACATAAATAATGAATTTCAAAAGTCCTAAATATAAATTAATTGGTTTTCATTTCCATGCAAAAATATAAAAAAATCAATTTTGTCCATGTTTTTATGTACATGTAAACATTATGTACATATTTCTGTACATGTAATTACTTTAAATATGCATAAATGTACCTATTGTGTTTAGCAATAAATAAATACGAGACTACTACAGTAAAAATATATTTATTTGAAAACCAGCATTCACTACAGACACCACCTTTCTCTGGGAACATTAAGAAAGTAAAAACCTGATGACCAACATCCATGTAAGTTCAGATGGTCAAATCATGAATAAGCATCTGATTCAAGCTGCACAAAAAATTCTACTGATTTTCTGGTACCATTAGATATACCATGCTTACAGAAATATTCTCTAATAATAATAAAATTATAATAATACAAAGTAGCTCCTACACCCTGTCCTTTCTATACTGTTATCAGTGTTTGGAAATAACAGACACTGATACAATAAAAAAAGGTTCCAAGAAACTGAGGAAAAAATCCCGCCCCACAGAAAACAGCTTAGTATGTTTTCCTGGCACCTAGAATCTACTTTCTGGAACTTCAACAGATGTATACATGGAGCTCTCTTAAGGTTCACAGATCTAAAGCTGAAATTCTGCAGATCTCTGTACTGAAGTCATCTGGGGAAGCAAGGTGGCTGTGCTTGAATTTTCCATCTGATTCCTTACTGACCTACAGAGGCACAATGAAAAAAACAAGTCTGTCTGAACAAGATTTGAGCAAGAAAACAAAGCCCTTTTAATTCTGCTTTTATGCAGTATGGTCACTTCTCTGATTTTCCTTGAACTAATTATCCGAGTCAAAATACTGTCACTTCTTAAGACAAAAATTTCACTTTAAAACTCCAAGCTGGGACCCACTAACGGAAAAATGGAAATCAATACTAAAAAAACCTCAAATTTTTTACTTTCCAAGGGTTTACTTTCCAAGTTGTACGTTGTATTGACCCAGAATATTTAGAATGCAATGTTATTTCGATGGATGAGGTTAGGTAGATAATGGAAAAGATTACCACATAACTGTTAAGTTACAGCATTCGACATTTACAAGCAAGTGTAAGATCCATTCTTTCACCAGTAACAGACATGATAGAGAATCTCAACAGCTTTAAGTTGACTATTTTGCACTCCAGTATTTTTTCATATAAATGCAATTTTAAGTCTTTGCAATCCTTTCCCCAAGATAAGCAGAAACAGAACATGTTGACTGCTTGCACAAGCAAGAGTTCCCTTCTCCCCATCCTTCAGACAACACACAGTGTGAACTTTGAACTCAACTTTCTAAAACTTTTTTTTTTTTCCTGAGACGACAATTTAGAAGCTTGCAAGTAATGTATATAGAATGACATTACTTTTTACCACTTTTTCAGTTTGGAAAGACAAATATTTTTAGGGTAGGCCTGCTTATTTTGTCTCAACAAAAGGGTGGCCAGACTGCAACTAAATGAGACGATGACTAACGACCTTATTCTCAGCGAGGTGGTATAAAGAAACAGTTGCCTTCCACTAAACCATTCCAGTTCTTTTTTCCTTTGCCTTTCATGTCACTTTCAGTCTTTCCTTGGTCTTTCCAACAGTTTGCTTCCTTCCCTTCTTAAAAATCACTCCCTTGTTCTTTCTAAATCTTTTCTCCAATCCTTCAACTACTTTTCTCTGCCTTAATCTATCTGTGCAAGCGTTGCATGCTGAGGTTGCAACAACATGGCCTCTGTACATGTAATTGTAATTTTACATAAAGACCTCGTGAAGAAAAGCAGTAGAGAAGTTTAACAAGTGACAAAGTCAACTGATATTCTAGTCTGCCTCCTCTGTAACTTCAGCACTACCTACAACATAATCCTAAAAACCAGAGGATGAATACTAGTTTCCACACCTTAGAAACAACTGCTATTCAGAAAGATGAAAGCAAGTCAGCCTTTCAAGGGTAGCTTTACACTCATAAACACGTCACCCCTCATACTGTTCCTCAGTGGTTCCATCAACCACACCTGAATGTACATTATGTTAATAAAATTCTACATATATCATTGATTTTGCCTATTTCACGCATGCAGTGAAAAAGGAGCTTAACAAATGGGGGGAAGGTGTGACTGAGAAAAGTAATTCTCTTTCCAACCTGAGGAAACTTTAGACAAATTTGCCTTTGATAATCGACTGAACAAGCTGCACTGCAAGCATCAAGGGATGGTGCAGGGATATCTAGCAGGTGCTGCAGTTTATCACAAAACCGTCTAAAATAATTGGAAGTGACAACCAGCACTACCACAAATGATTTATTAGTCTTTCACTCAGCTTTTCAGCTTCCTCAGGGCCAGAATAAATAATTTACCAACTCTGTATCTTCCAATCATTAATTCTTCCCTGTGCATCCAAACTACATTTAACTCTGCTGGGTTCAGTGGAATTAAAAACACAATATGAAGACTTTTTCCCCCCCAAGTATACTATTATCTGACTTTATCTAAAAGTAAAATTGTCAATCAAAATTTGTACTGGTGATAGAAGGATTAGAGTAGCAACTAACACCGAGTTACAAAATATCTGCAACATAAAAATGAAAGCTAAACTGAAGAGATATCAACAATGAAATGTTCCCAGGGGGTCAGGCGTGTTCTCAAGATATAAAGTACTGATAATGTCTGAAGATATTGATAAGCATTGTTTTTCTGATCCATAAACTAACATTAGTTTCAGACAAACATCTTACATGTTCCACATGGTAAGTGCAGGATGAAAACACTGGACAGGAAACATTCAGAAAATAAATGAGAAAGGAGATGTGGGCAAAATGAAAGGAGTAAACATGAACAGAATGGTTCTGTAAAAAGGCAATACTTTTTGAGGGAATACATTAAAGATACAAGATTTATAATGCCCTTGTGTTCATATCACAAAAAGGGATTAAAAAAAAGAATATTGTACAAGGCAGAATTAGAAACCAGGAGTACAAAATAGCATAAAACCAAAGTACACTTTCAGATTTAAAAAAGAATATATAAGGTACCATATTCCTATTAATTATGTAGAGAAAACACAGAGAAAACAAAATCACACCCTAAATCCATTTTTGATGTAAGATAGTCTTCTCTCATTAAATCAGCATCTATGATTAAAACCAAGATCATTTTTGGTACATAATGTATTGCATTGTTAGAGCAGCATCTGTTTGTTGCACAGCAACACATTTTTCAGCTTTAAGAAACTGTACTCACATAGAAGAAACAATCTAGACTTTGAAGATATAAAAATATTTTTACTTCCAAAAGCATTTTGCACTAAAGGGGTTAATAACATTAATGTGCTAATATTTTGCAATCCAAGAAGAGGCTTCAAGCTGTTGGAAACATACAGAAGAAGAATTTCATGGTACAAACAGCTTTCTTTCAGTCCTATGGGACCGAGACAACTCAAACTTTAAGTGCTTAGAAGAAAAGCTCTGTAAAGCTATGAAGGCTAATCAATAAGGCTTTCACCAAGTGATAATACAGTCTGAAATGAAATAAATTGGCCATAACAAAAATGCCTTAGCCTTTTTCTCCACATTAATCTCAATACAGAGAAAAGTACAGTATGAACTACAAGTCCAAAATAGCTGACATACAAATACATTACTTTCAAAAATACAACAAAATTTCACAAACACAGGAAATTCAAGATTTTTTGTTTGAAAGCAATTATCCTATGTATTTCTCAAGCATCAATTATTTTTTTAGGAAGACTGTAAAATCTGTATTCCAATTTTAGTCTGTAACAGGGCATTTCCTTTCTTCATTTAAAACACAAGAGCATCATCTGCTGCAACCAACCATGCACAAGCTGAACTCAAACTACGAAAATTTTCAAGAGAATGACACTGCTATAAGGGCTGAGTAGTTTTATCACTATGACAAGGGATGTTCTAAAACAAGCCCAAATCTGGGAAAAAAAAAAAGGCAATACTGTAAATAAAACAAAAGTTTGAGGAACTAAATCACAGGCAAGGTACTGATATCTATGCTTTCCTCAAAAGCAAGGCCAAAGAAGCCTTCAAACTCTTAGGTTACAGTAGACAGAGAGAACGTACTTTGGGAAGCATACCAAAGACAAAAATACACTCAACCTTAGCATCAGATCATTGAGCCAAAAGTTGTTTACCATGGAGCCACTTATCCAGATTCATAAGAAAGCACTTAATGTTGTAAAATTTTTAAACAAAAATTACACAGTAGGCTGCCTGTTGCTCACAGAGCACAGATATGGGTCCTACAACCAAACAGATCCAGGAAGCTGTTTTGTCGTGAAATTTTTCATGCCAACTTATTATGGCATCTTTCTTGTACAAGCACAAGGACTTTTTGACTTAGAAAAAAATGGATTTGGACATCAATTCCCTTAATAAGAGTCCTGAACATAAGTCCACAGTGAAGTTTTATTTCTATACAGATTTCCTTACACATGAAAAACAAAACCAAAACAAACCCAAACCAAAAAAGACCCACTAAAAAAAAACAAACCTGTGTCCAGTCTTCACTTCCTGAGTTTTTTCATACTCTTAGGTGAAAGTGTTCCAAAGTGACAGATGATTACAGAAAGTAATGGGTTAATCAGAGACTGGAATAATTCTGGTAAGAAACAGGATTCAATATTTGATCATTTTCTGATTAAAATGCAATTATAGCTATTGATATGATCAGACACTCTCCAAATGAATTCTCTCACACATAAATGATTTAGTAATGCTTTAAGTAGGCTTTCCTCAAAGGTTAAATAAAAAAAGTGTCCGAGATTAAAAAATTGGGGTAAGAAAGATCAAGGTCAAGGAGCAGAGTAAATAGGCCTTAATATACCCAATTAGAAAGTTTCACCAAAATTTTTTCACTGCCTCTAGAAGGATACAAAGAAAGTGTCTCATACACGGTTCTCAGCGTATAAGAAACTAAATGCATTTCCTCATGCTCCTATCAGTCCTGGGCCTATCTATAGTTAAAAACGTCTGCTTATAAGAAACGTCCCTATGGGAGTACTGGGTGAATTTATATTTGTATTTATCCCAAAAGAAGTATCATGTTGTCGAATGTCAGTTTTGACAAAACATCCTCACCTAAGGCATAGGTTTACAGATTTTCTCACTCTCAGTCACTCCTGGTGTGATTTTTCACCTCCATCAATCTAGTTTCCTTTCCTCACATTTTTTCATCACAGCTATTTGTACATTCTGACAAAACCTTGAGGAAGAAGAAAGGAGCACCCAGTTTTATCTGTATGTACCATTCAGTAAATCTGTCACCTCCACTTTACCTAAAGGAAGTGAGACAGAGAAGGGTCGCAGACCGCATGTGGTGGTGAATTAAGGATTGAACTTGTCATCTCCTGATTCTCACAACAACACTTTCTGAGGTATACAAATCAACAATGCATCCATCACTACCATTTTGGCAGAAAGCATAGGTTCAACCTCCAAGATTCTTCAGAGCTGCATTTCAACCTGAGCCACTAAAAACCTTTTTCTGTCCACCACCACCAAAAAACCAGCAACCAGAGTTAACTACAAGATATGAAAGGTAAGCCAGTTATGAATCCTGTTAGGTATGTTTCTGAATAGGAACCTTGAACAACACCTTTCAATAGACTGCAAAAAGTGAGAGAGACTTTCATTTAGGAAAATGCTAATGAGAACCCTACAATGTCTGTGAAAACCCATGTAAGCTATTAAGAATCTGATAACTTCTTGACCTAAGTAAGGGTTAAAATCCAGTGTCTGGACCATCACTAGATGTTGAACTGACCTCTGAGACATCTGAATTGATTGTCATAAGGGTTTCAAATCCTCTGAAGACTTTGGAGAAAGGAACACACAACCCAAAACCAAGCAGTTCAATCCCAGGTGTTTTATCAATGAAAGTCAACTACACTAACTTAGAAATACTAGACAAAAAATTGTAAAAATGACCCATTTCCCCCTCCTCTTGGAGGAGGCTATTGTTTTTTTTTAGTTTTAATGTTCAAGTCACTCACTGGTCAGCCCAGTCAAACTAGGAACGTGTAAAAATCTAATTTTCAAGACAAAAAATTCATTATCACACCTCAGACATTCAGGTCTATTCTGTAACATCTTCTTTTCTTTACACACATAATGATCATCTTCAAAACTGAAATGTATTAAATAAACTGAGGTAAGATAGGAAGTGACATTACAAAGGGGAGTATGACTAGCTCAAAAGTTAGCAGGGCTCAGTGAGAGAGCTTTAAACTAGATTTGAAGAGGGATAGGGACATAGCAGGCTCAACAGACATGAGGTGTGGGAAGGGGAGAACTATAGTGATCACTCAAGTAGCAAAAGGAGGCCTGAGAGGGGATACCTCCAGCGACCACAAGCTTCCAAAGACATAGCCACAAGTCAGGACTATGGGGTACCCCTTTCCAATCCCACTGGGATATCAACACAATTAAATACTTCTATGGCACAGGTAGTGGAGGATCCCACAAAGAATGCTGTGCTGCTTGACCTTATACCAACAAACAGGGAATGACTTCTTGGAGATGTGAAGGTTGGAGGTGGCCTTGGCTTCAACAACAAGACCAGTCCTCAGGAAGCTCTGACCCAAGAGACCAGGGGAAATCAGTGTTGGAAAGAAGGCTTTCCCTTGGTCAAGCAGAATCAGGTTAGAGAACATCTAGGTAAACCTGAGATCCGTAAGTCAATAGGCTCTGATGGGATCCATCCACAAGTGCTGTGAGAGCTGGCAGACACCTTAGCTAGGATTCTCATGATCATGTTCAAAAGGTCATGGCAATCAGGAGAGACGTTTGAGGACTGGAAGAAAGCAAATGTCTTCAAAAAGGGCAAGAAGGAGGACCCAGGTAACCACCAGCCAGTCAGTCTCACCTTAATCTCTGGAAAAGTGATGGAGTGTCTCATTCTGGACAGTATCTCTGCCCACATGGATGACAAGGCAGCTACCAGGACTAGTCAGCAAACATCATTATAGGTAAATCATGCTTGACCAAGTATGCCCAATTGCCTTCTACAATGAAACAACTACCTGGATGGCTGAGAGGAAAGCAGTGGATATTGTCTACTTCGACTTCAGCAAGGTTTTTGACACTGTCTCTCACAACACCCTCACAGGCAAACTCAGGAAATGTGGTCTGGATAAGTGGGCAGGGAATGTATTAAGAACAGGCAGAACGGCAGATCCCAGAGAGTTGTAATCAGTGGCACAGGGTTTAGTTGGAGGCCTGTCACTAGTGGTGTTCCTCAAGGTTCAATACCAGGCCCATATTGTTTAACTTATTCACCAATCACCTGGATGAAGGGGTAGATGCCTCCTCAGCAAGTTCACTGATAACACAAAGTTGGGAGGAGTGGCCAATACCCCAGAGTGCTGTGCAGCCCTTCAGAAGGACCTTGACAGGTTGGAGAGATGGGCAGAGAAGAACCATCTGAAATTCAGCAGGGGGTCCTGTGAAGCCTACAGTGTGTCCCTGATGGCTAAGAAGGCCAATAGTATCCTGAGGGGCATCAGGAAGAGCATTGCCAGCAGGGTGAGGGAGGTGATCCTACCCTTCTACTCAGCCCTGGTAAGGCCGCATCTGGAATACTGTGTCCAGGTCCCGGCTCCTCAGCACAGGAGGGACATGGAGCTCCTGGAATGGGTTCAGCAGAGTGTGACAAAGATGATTAGGGGACTGGAACATCTCTCTTAAGTGGAAAGGCTGAGAGAGCAGGGCCTGTTCAGCCTACAGAAGAGATGACCTGAGAGGGGACCTCGTCTGTTGGGAGGGTGTCAAGAGGATGGACCCAGGCTCTGCTCAGTGGTGAAAAGTAATAGGACAAGAGGCAATGGGCAGAAACTGATGCAAAGGAAGTTCCACCTGAATACATGAAATAACTTCTCTACTGTGCAGGTGACTGAGCACTGGAAGAGACTGCCCAGAGAGCCTGTGGAGTCTCCCTCACAGGAGATATTCAAGAACTGCCTGGACACAATTCTGTGGAATGTGGTTGAGCAAGAAGGTTGGACCAAATGACCCACTGTGGTTCCTTCCAACCGTACCCATTCTATGATTCTGTGACTCTTAGTAAAGGAGGTTTATTATTTAGTAGTAGAAGCAGGTCTCATTCAAGTAGTCCACATCTTGGGGCATACATAGCCCATTCATGAAATAAAACTGCCATTTTAAGTACATACCAATACTAGTGTATGCTATGATCTTTTCTGTATTCTGCACAGATAAGCGTTACGCAAACCGCAAACCACTTCATTTTGCTATTTCATACAGCAAAGAAATGGCACAGTAAGTGTGCAGTGAAAAATCACACTCTGAGTAAAGAAATGCCCAGACTTAGGGAGCAACGTACTCTAGTAATCAGCATAACAAAGACAGCACGAGAGAAAGCAACTCAACTTCTAATCACGTTTTAGCTAACAGGTTGGTAGACACAACCATATGGAACAAGTAACGCCTCTTATCTGAATGAATGGAATACACTTCAGCTGTGTCTTTGCTATTCTTAAATTATTAAGATTATGGGCATACTGTCTACTTGAGAACAATGTAAGAAAACTAGAACATTGTAACTACCAAAGCCTTCAAACCTGAGGTCTCTAGCATGCTTTAACTGTCCTACTCTAAAAATCTCCCTGCTCCAAAAAAGATAAATAATTAAAATTCAGGGATAGTTCTAACAACAATATATTTAAAAATTATAATTGAAGGTAAAAGACCAAAAAAGACTGAATACCAGAAAGCAAACAGTGAAAAAAAATGAAACCTTGCGTCACAGAACTTTTGACAATGCTGCCATGCAACCCCTTTCTCCTCCAGTATTCTTTTCATATATTTAATCATCTGTTACTAGAAATTTTTGTGGAATTCACTGTCAGAAAGAAATACTGAGGATGATCATGTTTTCACAGAAGCACTGTTAATAATGCATGAGGAAATGAAAAATATTTAGTTGCAATTTTCTAAGCTTTTTAGCAAAATATTCACTAATCTTTTGATTCATAGTATTTTGTAAAAATAAGATCTCTACCCCAAATCCCTTCTACCTAATCAAACCAACTCCTAATATGAGACAAGCAAGTAATTATTTTTCTAACTTAATCCATATATTCTATTCTTTCTCCCTGTTGGAAAGGAACTATTTCTTCTTACCTTTACTGACTTAATCTTTGAGTGGAACAATCTTAAGGGTAACACTCCCTGTGACTCCTCTCACATTTGCAGGACCTGCTCCTCGTGGACTTTAATCCTGCCAGTATCTGCTAAAGGAACACCACAGCATGGAACGAGTTGTCCAGAGGTTTTCTGGAGCGTGTTGACAACTCCATGACACAAATGATCAAAAAGCTGTTGAGGGGAAGGCTTTGTGTTGGACCCTATAATTTTAAACAAGGAAGGAGTGATCAGGTATGTAAAAGCTGGAGGTAACCTTAGCTGCAGTTACCACAAGATGGTAAAATTCTGTATCATGAGAGGAGGTAAAAAGGCAAAAAGTGGGATTATAAACCCAGACTCAGCAGAGGAGACTGACCTGTTCAGGGATCTGCTTGGAAGACTTACATGGCAGACAACTGTAGCAAGGAGGGTCCAGGAAAATTCCTTGATTGTCAAGGATGTCCTCCTCCCAGCTTAAAAATGGTTCATGCCAAAAAAACAGGAAAACCAGCAAACATGGTAGAAGACCTGAATGGATGAACAAGTAACAGCTGGAAGAACTCAAATACAAAAAGAAAGCATACAGGAGATGGAAGCAGGGACAGGTAAACCGAGATGAATACTGAGACACTGTCCAAATATGCAGGAATAGGGTTAGGAGAGCCAAAGTCCAGGTCGACTTGAACACAGCAAGTGATCTGAAAGGTGTCAGGTATATCAGCAGCAAAGGGAAGACCAGGGAATGTATGGGCCTAGTGCTGAAGGAGTAATTCGTCACACAAGAAGGATAAAAGGACAAGATCCTCAGTGCTTTCTTTGCCTTAGGCTTTACTGGTGAGACAAACCTTCAGCAATCCCACGTCTGCAAAACCAGTATGAGGTGGAGCAGGATCAAAATGGGGAATATTTAAACAAACTGGACGTACATAAAATGTACGCAAGTCCATAAGCCCTGAAGGGATGGACTCATAGGTGCTAAGGGAGCTGCTTAATCTCACGGCAGGGCCACTCACAGTAACATGTGAAAGGGTATGGAGATGAGAGCAGGGTCCTAAAGACCACTCCTCTCTTGAAGAACAGCATAAAGGAGGATCCATATAACTACAGGCTGGTGAGACTCACATCATTCACTAAAGAGAATTACACATTACACACGTGTTACATTAGAGGCTGAGGGCCAAAGATCCGGACTGCAGCTCTGCAGAAAAGGACCCAGGTACCACAAGTTGAATATGAGCCAACAATGAGCACTCATAGCAAAAGAGGACAAGACCATTAGGAAGAGTATTTCCAAAATGTCAAGGGAGGTGAATTTTCCTCTTTAAACAGCACTGGTGATATGCTTCTGGGGTACTCAATACAGTTTTGGCCTCCCCAGTATGAGAGACATGGACTTAGTAGGGTGCATTCAGCAGAAGACCTGAAAGATGACTAAGGATTTGAAGCATATGAAATATGAGCAGATGCCAAGACAGCTTAGACTGTTCAGCCTTGAGAAGAGAATGCTCAGGGGATTTTAACAATTTCTAGATATTTCTGATGGGTAGGAAGTACAGGAGATGGAGCCTGACTCTTTCAATGGTAAACAGTGAACAGACAGAAGTTAATGGATACAAATACAGGGAAACTCATTTAAAAATAAGGAAAACTTCTTCTACTGTGATGATAATCAGAGATTGGAACAGGTTGTTCAGAGTATTTGTGGCATCTCCACCTAGGCAGATAATTAATCCAACCAATTTCCTGAGGAACCTGCTCCAGACTATCCTCCTCTGAGATCAGAGGTTGCACTAAATGAACTTTAAAGGTGTCCTCTGATCTCAAATATTCTGTGATTCTGTAATCTGATTTATGGGGAACCATAAATGTTTTTGCTCAAATTATTTGTATCCAACAGATATTTATACATCACTAGTGTTGAATATATCAAAATTAGCAATAGGATCTTAAATAGTTTGTTAATGTAGGTCCTCCCAAATCACTTTATTTATCTTATATTTTCAAATATTTTGTCACACACATTATTCTTCTGTTCTTGTTCTTTTAGGTTTCTGAGAGCATCGTGCAAACTAAACACTGTACTTGATAGCATGATCTTAAAGAAATAATCACACAAAAATATTTCCTTAAAATCAAAATATATACACACACATTGACACATACCTTGAATTTAACTAGGGCCTGAGTTTTGAATACAGAGGGTTTGTACATGCATTCATGTTTGTACCAAAACAGCACAAGAACTGGAAAGAAATCTTTTATAGAGAAAAATTTTGGTAAATGTTGAGAACCAAAGGCTTACAAGACAGATGAACTAATTGAGTGTATATGAGAAAAACTGCAAGATAAAATTTGAATTTCTGTAGTCAGGATGTCAACTAAGCCTTATAAATTATGCATACGTTTTTACCTTAGACAACTCTGGAACACTGAAGAAACAATGCATCACAGAGAATTTACTTAAGGAAAGCCCTATCATATTGAGCCAAACAGCTCATTTTTCCAGACAACGCAGGGGTTTTTTTCCACATTAATTTTTCTGGTGTCTAAGAGTTTTTAAAATAATGTTGTACTTTCTGATCAAGAAAAGTAGAAATCAGAGTTAAAAGTAACCAAACACATTATAATTTGCAATCCTGCTGTTGCAAAATACAGCGAGATAAACTTCAGAGACCGTAAGCGATTACTACCAGTGCATTTTAAGTACTTGGCAGCAGTATTGTCTTCACCATACCTAAGCAATGGCTCAGAGTATTGCTTCATGACTGCCTCCTATCCCCTTCAGCTGTCTTTTTCTCAGCCCTTCCTTGAACTAGCATTGGCACTAAAGCAGTCAGATCAAAAAACTGATAAAGATTAAAACTAAAATAGCAAAAGAATGCATGGGTGCACAAGCAGGAGACTGCATAGAAGTGGTGAAAACACATGTCTAGGGAAAGGGGTTTAGCAAGGCTACATTCTCCAGTACCTCAAGTGGTTCTCCCAAACAGTTGCCCTTACTATGCTTCAGTTTATATTGTAGAGTAGTATTTGTTCAAATAATAATTAGACTGGCTGACCCAGAACAAAGATGGCTGAAAAAGCACTTCATGTTCATCTAGAAAGGATAAAATGCTCATGTTATGCATATCATTTGTATTTTCAGTGAAAGCACAATCTAGTCACTCAGTAGTAGACAGAGTATTTTTTTTAAATCACTTGCCCACATAAACTATTTTGAAGTTGCCAAAGGAATTTTAAGACTGCAAACTGAAAGCAAGGTGCACAGTCTCTCCTAAAATATAAATGCGCAAAGAACCAAGAAACTTGGGTTTACTTTAAGATTTGAATGTTTTACAGAAAAAGAAAAAACTTTTGGATTCTATCACTTTAAAAAAATTAGCCTTTCTAGAAGATTTTCCATAATTTCCACGGGCAATGATGTAAAAGCTGAGCTCTATCTCCTCCCAAATTGCAAACTTACACTTTATTGGTTTGCATTTATCTATTTAGCAATATTGTGTTCCTGAGGTCAGCTAAATCCCATAGTTAACACTTTCATATCATTAAAAGCCTTTTCTTCTCAGTTAGAGCATTTTGCCACATAATCTTTTTATACTATTTGTTCACAGAGCAAAATATCTACCTTTTTGCTTCTGAGCATTTCTGAACTCTGCTCACCACCAAAAAAATTCACCTTGATTCTCACAACTTAAATGAATGTAATTAACTCGGTTCAAGATCAGGATTCTTTGTCCATAAGGACCACAGGCAAGACTAAGCTTTCCTTTGGAAAGTAAATTTAATTTGCCCTTTTTCTACAGTGCTGACATATGCCTTAAACCAAGGCAACCAGAACAGTTCTATAGCTAAGATTATCCAAGAATCTTAAAAACCCACCTCTTTAAATTTAAAGAAAGAGCAAGTAAGGGGGGGAAAAAAAGGAAAAAGATCTTTCAAAAACAGCTGTAGCATGTAAAAGAAATTAGCATGAGTGACTACTGCAGGGAAAACATCAGCAATAGATTTTGAAGAAATCTGGCTTGGGTCACCGAAAAGAAAACAGAGGCAGATGCTAGGCTGCCTAGCCCAGGTCACTGCAGGGAGAACAACAGCTGGTTATCTGAGTCTTGCCTGGGACACAGAGTTGGTGCTTGATTCTACTGTGCAATTATTCAGTATTTCCTTGATGATTTTAGTATGGGAGGAAAAACTTAAAACTAGATAGATTTTTTTGCAGGTGGAGCTACAACACATTAAACCATTTATTTAATGGTTTAAAACTTGGTTTTATTCTCTTTTATGGATATCCAACAAAAGAGCACAAATGTTGACTGGCTACACAGATCTACCTCTGAAATACAAGAGCTTCTGAAGTGCTCTACCAATTATCAATATTTAAACAGCTCTTACAAAAGCCAGTTCATTGCAGTGCAGATACTTTCAGGACTGTAGGGTCTATATTCACTCCATATTAACTGTAGTATATTTTAAGACATTTTATTTTCACATTTAAATGGGGGTCAGAAGAGAGAGTGTCCTCTGATCATTGTTTCCATGATCATTTTTAGCTGAGAGTTAAGAAACTTCTTTTTATAACCCTCCAACCAATATCTGATTCAACTTGAGGGAGTTGTTCATCCATCCAAGGCTTTCATTTAAACCTCTACCATTGTAATTTCTGGACTATGTTACAGAAAACTGAACTCACATTACAGATCCTGGTAAGCAGAAGAGAGTTTTTTAAGTGAATTTTTCCATGATTGCCCAGCTCCTCATTTCATGACTCATGCATTCCTTCCAATCATATTATTCATCACTCCTTTTCATGAAGCAAGAAATTATAAATGATTACCATCTTGATTTGTCTGAGCACAGAAAAAAATATCTTTAGAATCAATGGACGACTCCATAGATCAGCTACTTATTCAAAAAATGCAGAATATGCCTTCAGATGTGCCCATAGTTTTACTAATTGTTCTAAGAATGTATTGCATGCACATGCATACAATAAAGGCGCTCTCTAAGGAAGAGTCATAAGAGTACTACTTTTTTTTAGGTGATTAAAGAAAAATAAAAGATTTTTTTTTGAGGTTGTTACTAAAATATACTTTTCAATCCCAAGTTATTTTGGCATTCACTCCCAGGTAGTACAGAGATTTATTAAGACCAAGTAGGCATAGCAAGGCAAACAGAACTCTTCATAAATTGTGAATGGTAACGTTAAGAAAATTATCTTTTGAACCAATTAAAGATAGCTTAGACATACTAGGGTAAGGAGTTCCACAGTACAGAAAAAAAACCCAGATTGTATAGAATGAACGGCATAGAAACAGAAAGCAGAAGTAGTAAATGCAAAAGTATAAATCATATGGATTTTATGCTGAAGTTTATTACACAGAAGTTAAGTTTTCAAATATTAATCTAAAACCTTCTGTATGAAATGCTAGAATTGAGATAAATATGATAAAATGGGACTGTCCCAGATTTCTGAGTCTTTTAAAACTCTGGTCAACTGAAACATGGTAGTAACTTACATTCTTACACACCCTGACACACAGAAACATAAGAAACAGTATAAACAACAATCAAAAAAGAGAGAATACCAAAGCTCCTGGCACTTGATACTTTTGCTGGTTTTGCAACCACTATAAAAGATGTTTTTAATGCTTGTTGATCCTCAAAACAGAGTAAGGAACATTAAATCCAGCTATAGCCCTATGTCAAATGTGAGAGCCTAGGATAAAGAAAATAACCTAAAAGTAGTGTTTACTAAATATAATGCTGTAAGAGAATATATTCATCAACTTCAGTGCTACTACCAGCTTATTGTAAGTTACACTCAAATGTCTACAAGATGAGAATTTCAGTTGAAAGGAAAAACGTGTTTTAGTAGAGACAAATACCTACACTAGGCACATCCTTCTTCACTGTATTGCTGAGAAGATGTTATAGGTTTTTTTTGGTAGGCACCTTAATGTATATGGTAAGACAGTATACCTACACATGACAGAATAGAGTATGCTGGTGGTATTCCACACGTGCGCTAACTTAATGCAAATAAGGGGAAGTCACATTAGAAAAATTGATTTTTAGCTTCTCTCAGCACTGGAGACAGAATGAAGACATGTGCACAAGTAAGAGTGAGTTATTCTAACTACCACATTGCTAGTAAGTTGCAGCCAAGGTAAAGTGCTCCTGATGTGTGACCTAACTCATTAAAACACATTTTGATGAGAAACAGAATAATAAAAAGTGTTCTGGATTTGAGGCTGATAAACTCAATGAGCTGTGTTTCTGAAGTGGCTAGTCACCTTCTTTTAGGTGCTAGTCAGACATTCCCTGCAGTTAACATGAATTAAAAAAAAAAAACAACAACAAACCATTGTTTAAACTTTACATACATTCACTATCATTATTGAAATACAGCTAGTTACTGTAAATCTCATGAGGATTTATTTCACTGCCTGCAAAACAGAAGGCATTTTCTCTCCAGGAAAGGTCATCACAATAGGTGGACAGTTTACATCAGGTGGTTTTATGAAAGTCTTCTATATGAAGTCAGAAGCGGAGATATTGTAAAACCAAGAACTATTAGATTGCAGTTTACACTGTAAACATCTGAGAACCCATGTTTTGCATAAAAATTCAAAACAATGAAAACAGAGCAAACAGAACAATTAAAAACTTACAATGCGAGTGTTTAATCATGCAGCCTTATCTTTTAAAGTTCTTTCAGATAAAACAGTAACATATTTCCTACCACAAAAGATATGAATATAAATGCACAAACACATTGTTTTAAGGAGGAGGAGGATATTTTGATAATATAATGATTCATCTCTGCTAATGCTTTCAGATGTCCAATACAAAAGACCCCGTGCTTCGTAATAACCTACAGTTGGTACCAACATTATGCCCATAAGCTCCTATCATCATACTATCACTTATTATCATTACGCTGTTTCCTCCCAAATCTTTCTACAGTTCCTGTCTCCCTATGGGATCCTTAGTTCGAGTTGAGAACAGCTGCATATTCCTTTTTGACCACGCTACAGAGTGCGATCACAGACCAGGCCTGGTAATGTCTTGCTGGTTGTACCTATCTCCTCTTGCAGAGATACTCTTTTCTAGGCAGTGTTGCAAAGATTTTTCTGTGAAACATACAGAACTTCTACTAGCTTGAGGTTTTATGTTTTACTAGGGTTTTTTAGCTAAGGTCTTACTACCATCCATATTTTATGTGAACTTATATTTTAAATAATGATTGCAACATTTCTTTTCAAAACATCATATTTTCGTCAATGTCAGCTCTGATCAATCCAACATCCTCTAACACAAACTTCCAAAATGCCGTGCAAAGCACCTACGCTACAAAGTGAAACAGAACTTGAATATTCATTTTACAAAGCCAACGCATGTGTTTGGTTACAAATACTGGAGTATTTCTCTAGTATTTCCTTCAAAGGAATTTTTTTTTTTAAAACTTGTAAAGTTTGATTTGAGAGAGTGCTGATCCCTATTCTGTGAAGCAAGCTAGCGTCATTAGAATGACAAAATCAAGTCTTATTGTGGCAAGAAGAAACATCATTTAGTGTCAACAACACACTGCTATTGATTTGAACTCCTCCTTGCCTCACGGGTGAAATAACAAGCTCCTACACACAGACTCTCTAAGCATACCAATAGAGGAAAGAAGCAAGAAAAATACTAAAAATGGCTGTATTAAAGATACAACAGGAAATATGTGACTCATGAGATGCAAATTCTTTTATCTGTATGACATAAATTGAAGAAGAGCTTAATATGGCTTCTGCGATTTCTATGGAGTTAGATTAGAACAGAAATACACCTACCAATAATATACCAGATTTAGGCTTTCCAACCAGTATCTCCTAACTGTTTGGCATCCTCTGTGGAACAAGTCAGCTTCATTTTCATTATCTAATACTTACTAATCATTTTTCCTAAGTGACACCTTATTTTAGTATCCTGGTTGGCCATCTTCAGTGTAAATTAACCTTTCACAATACTGGTAGGATTTCTTTAAAGCAGAGCTAAGAAACTGTCTGTCAACACAGAGAGATTCACTCTTCTCCTATTTCTGAATAGATCCTGATTCAGAAAAAAAATCTGTACCTTTCTTTTTAATTGATACAAAAAGAAGAATAAACCATAGTCAAGCAACATCAATATAAATACCACTTTGCACACTGCCCTGATTTTGGCTGGGATAGAGTTCATTTTCTTCCTTAGTAGCTGGTATAGTGCTGCATTTTGGACTTAGGATGTGAATAATGTTGATAAGATACTGATATTTTAGTTGATGTTAAGCAGTACTTACTCTAAGCCCAGGGCTTTTCATGCTCTGCCAGTAAGGAGGTGCACAAGAAGCCATGAGAGAGCATGGCCAGGACAGCTGACCCAAACTGGCCAAAGGGATATTCCATACCCTAGAATGTCATGCCCAGTATGTAAACTGGTGGAAGTTGGCCAGGAGGGACTGATCTCTGCTTAGGGACAGGTTGGGCATTAGTCAGCATCTGCTGAGCTATTTTATTGTGCATTACTTGTCTCAGATTTCATTCCTCTTCTCTTTTTGCTGTCCCCCTTCTCATTATTATTATTATTATTATTATTATGTTATTATCATAATCATTATCATCATTATTATAGTTTACTTTATTTCAACTATTAAACTCTTATTTCATGGGTTTTACTGTTTTTCAATTCTCCTCCCCATCCTACCAGGGCAGAGAGGGGAGCAAGCAAGTGGCTACAAGGTACTTAGCTGCCAGCTGGGTTAAACTATGACACACATCAATAGTTCTCTTTCTAGAACGAAAAGCTATGTACTTAAGCAAATCTGCAAACCAAAAAATGTAGTGAAATGTACTTGTGTTGTCTAACTGCAACCAAAATTTAAACTAATTTCAAACACTTCTGTAGCATCAATTTAGCATGCCAGAATTCCAGTATATCTCCTAAAACATCAACTAAGTAATACACAAGGCATAAAAACCTCTTTAATGATAACTTCTTTTTTAAAAATACTGAAGTGTAGGGAACAAAGCTATTTTCATACCACATCCAGAAAATGGATGAGGTGTGAAAGAAATCTCTTGTTTAATGTGACCTTTGGCTGTACTTTCACTTGTCATCATTATGAAGTAGCTACTTTCAGTGCCAACACATAAGCTGCGTTATATTACCCCATAACAGTAGTAGCACGTCTTTCAGGGAGTGTTTCATACTCCAAGAAACTGGTGGCAAAATGCATTGACAGCACTTACCTTTGTAACTGCTTATAATAGGTCTTATTCAACAATAAGACCTCATTTACAAAAGGAAATAAGAGTGTACTAAATTTCATAGAGCATGTCGCATAAACTAGTATATGTTGAGGAACTCCCTTGGAGTTCTCAGCTTCAGTGAAAACATTCAAATAAGGAGAAATGTAAATTTCAGATTGGAACTCTGCCCCAAATAATAACACTCAGAGCTTTGTTACTGTGCACAGACCAAAAATACTGCACCATTAAGATCTGCAACATACTTGACTTTTCTTAACGCATGTAATTAAGAAAATATTTCTGGAAAGCAAATGAATTTGAAATTCAAGTAAAATTAATAGAACAAATATGACAAATTTACGTTTTATACAATGGTAGCAAGCTGCAGAATAAAAATCAGTAGCTATCATTATCTAAAGCTGTTCATCTAACACCATAGAGAGAAAAACCATTGATACATACTGTACACACATTTTTATCCATGTATATAAATCAAAGGAAACAGCTTCCTTTAAGGCAAGCATATGAAGATACTAAAGCAAGATACAAATTAAATATTCATACATTCAATATTTCAAAATAAGGAATTTGGATATACACATGCATAATTTAAGTTCTATAGTGAAACCTGTCTACAGAGGCCATTTCTACTGTATTTCAACAGCACTGAAACTTGAAATGTACAATGCAGCCTTTCCATGCTGTGTTAAAACTTTAAAGTATATAGTAATTCATTTCAAGCACTAAACACAGAATAAAGGCCACATTATGCACACGGTACTTTTGCAGAGGAACTGCTGCTGTACCCTATTCATTACAGCTCTGAAACAGGGCTGTCAGTCACAGCCCTCTCCTGCAAGGTGGCTTACGACTGCCCAGCGAGTTACTCATTGGGAACTCAGGCCAAATAGGCAACTTCAGGAACAAGGCAGTTCATCAGTTCTCAAAAGCCCTTCAGTTAGAATGGACTCCGTGTCAAATTCTGATCCCAGGCACCAATTTTAAACTCTGCTGAGATGGTGCTCATATGTAAAGCCTAAAAAACTGACCCCTTACACTGCTTTCATACAGTTACTTAAGCCTTTATAGAGTAAAAGATGACATTTTAGACCTTTCTGATTGGCAAAAGAAAGGAACACAAAAACAGGTTTCACACTATGTTGTGCGCTAGAAATGATTCTTTGAGATCACAGAACCTGAAAGTAGTTTACATACAACAACAAAGACATTGAATTTTCAGAGCTTATAAATTCCTGTGCATGCAAAAAACACTATGGGGGAAAAAAACCCCTACTATCCACCTTTCCCCCCCTCAAGACATATCTCCCTCAGCATGTGTTTAAAAGATATCACCATTCCTTGCCATGTATTTAAAACCTTGCCAATAAGAAAGAACTCTCCATATGAGTTATTAATGTGAATATTTTATTTTCTTATTAGAAATTAAATGTATTAGTTCAAGTATCAAGAGTCTCATTTTAAAAACATCCATTTTATTTGCACAAAAATATCTCAAGATAACTTTAAGAATAATTAAAGAGTAGTTACTAAGGGGAAAATAAAACTATGATTCTACACGTTTTAAGGTAAACATTTATCTTTGCCCCTTAAAGGTCACTCATTTGATCTTGACACGCCTATGAAATCACAGGAGCAAAAGCTAAATAAGTAGAAAAGTGGTATTAAACAATATAAAACTAAACAAAATTAGTATCTACATGGTAAATTACTTCATTGAAAACTGTCTATGGATTCTGCAAAGAATATACTTTTGCCTTAGAGCTAGTACTTTAATTTTCAAGAACCAAGAAAAAAAAATCAAAACTAGTCAGTAACAATGCAGCGTCGAAAAGCAATAAACTCAAAATTAAGTTATAAATAATTTAAAGCATGTCATGAAGATGTATTAATAATTCATCAGATAAATAATTTACTAAATAATCAAATAAATAAATAATGAAATACATAAATAAATCAGCAAATAAATAATTCTGCAAAATAACCTAAACAATAAGTCACTAAAACAAATGACAAACCTACAAAACTGCAATGATTTTCTAAATTCTGATAGTTTTAAATAAACAAATGTATATAAACTAGATCAATCTTTGGTGGATAGAGAAATATTTTTCACTGCTATTGGTGAATTCCTGATTACACTGCACAAGGATACAATTTTAGATTTTACAAGAGTGCAGTTTTTCCCTTGTAAATTATTAACATGATTGCTACAATACATCCTGCTCTGTTTTTTACACGTAATCCCTTTATGTAGCTCATTTCCCCCCCCAAAAAATGAAAATCTCTTCAGAACATTCTTAATTCACATATTTATTTTTTTTCCTGGGTGCAGTACTTACCACACTGCAATAGCCTTCTTGGTGGTTCTCTTATTGTCTTCTGCAAACCTTCAGAAGTTTTGCTGCAGGGGGAAAACAAGTAGAATAACCTTAATTATTACAGATGGTATCTCATTCATTAGCAGATGACAACATTTTATTTGAAAGCACACGAAAAGTCGTTTTATAATTCTACAAAGCAACTTAATGTGAAACAACCACTACAGTTTGCAGACTACCGAAAGTTTTTAGAAGTCTTTGGTGGAACGAGTTCAAGCAGACTGAGGCCTGTTTCTTGTATTTAAGCTGACACACAATCTGTGCAAACTGGCACTAATTCAGATGTAAAGACAAACCACGAGAAGGACAAAATACTTGGCTGACATCTAATGCTATCCTTGATTTTGGAAGTTCATAGTCCTTGAAAGAATACAGTGAGATCATTTAATATCCACTATCTAAGTACATTCACAATTTAATTAGAATACTGCACTCCAAAGCCAACACTGGTACCATAAAGGTCAAAATCCACTTTCTCCTGAATCAATTTTCATTCACCTTTTATTTTAATGAATAATACTGACAGTCACCATAGCTTTCTTCAAAGTGGTATTCTGTAAATACAGCAGTTGAAGAAACGTGCCAGAAGTGTAATCATGTTATCAATTTTTATCCAGTCCGTCAAAAAGGCTTATTTGCTTTCTTCCATAACACACATTACACACAGAAAGAATGATACAGTTTTAAAAACCATGCTACTGACATGGATTCTTCTCTAAACTGGACCGTGTAACTGAAGGAATACATCAAACTTGAGGTTATATATTATATATATGCACAGATTTTGCTACTTGTTTCAAAGGAAATCAGTATGCTGTGTTGTTCCTGCAAATAATATCTCAAATTGCTGATGGTGTTGCTGTATTTCAGCATTTAAAAGCATAAAGGATAATTTACTCTTAAAACTACCTGGGCACGTTATATTTAACAAGTCTCAAAGTCTCTTTAGGGATTATAATAAGGAAACACTTTGCTTAATCATAAATTTTATATTTATCTTGGCTAAACACCCTCCTTTGGATAGACTGCCATGTTTTGTCAAGAAAAATCAACACAGTGGAAATGAAGTACTTGTTCTGTTGTGTGGTCATTCAAAAGACTATGTAGAAGTAATGTAAATGTGCACCAGCGCTGCTGATAATTTCACGCTCTCATACACTCATTTCAATTTGCTTTAAAAAGGACTATTCCTCCTGGCTAAATATAGTCATCATGAAAAAGCATACCTCCCCTTTGAGCTAATAACACTGCAAGCCCCAAGACACAAAAGTACAAAAACTTCTATATTTTAAGGAACATGAAGCACTTTCTTCTGACAGTATGTGTTTCTGAAGTGGGACAAATGAGACTTTTTTTTATTAAGGTATTCTCTTTTAGTGCACAGATTTCTGTTTGAAAATGACAATTCATTCCCACACCACATCTGTGAATCCCATCCACCCTCTAAACAAATCATATATACCCCAAATGCTTATTTTCAAAAGCCATGGGTCCTTGTAAAAGCAGTCTATATTTTCACACATTGAAAGATTTTGAGGATTACTGGGACATATAATGGCTCAGGAATGATCCTGAGGTTCTGGAATCAGACCTCCTATAGGGAGAACCACTTAGTCACAGATCATTCATCTGCAGCTTTGGAACCTCTGGTAGCAAAGTGATTTTTCACCAGTGAGTTACAGTGGAACTAAAACCGTAATTACAGTTAGTGACATCTGACCTACACATTTTTTTTCTTCCTTTTAAAATTTACTTAGTTTTTAATTACTTTCATGTTTAATTTGCGTTTCTAATCTGTGGTTACAGAACTCACCTCATCACACAACTACTTCTGCCTAAGTTGGATGGTCATAATTCCCTGATCAAATAAGACAAGTAAATCTTTAAAGAAAGGACACAAAATAGCCAACGACCTGGGATACTGCCACCTTTCTCTCTCTTGCAATCACATGCAAATTCCATCCTACACACGAGGCAAAGGACAGAAAATGAATTTGATTCCATTCCTCTCTTCCTACCAGCTGGTTCTTTTCCCCCCACAACCCTGAAACATTGCTTAGGTGCCTTTATGCAACAGATCACGAGAAAGATTTGTCAAGAGAACACTAAAGCAAAAGGCACTGCCATTCAGGCGTACTTCACAGAGCAAGAACAGCAAAAATCAAGTAATTGTGTGCATTCTGTACTCTGCCCATTCCAAGAAGATGAGCGCTACTCAGAGGAGGCCACATTGTGGGTGGTCAAGTTAATTTGGGTGATAATACAAGGAACTGGATTTAATTTAGGATTTTTTTTAATGTTCAAGAGTAAACAGTGGAAAAGAGAAAGGCTGGATAGACCTGATCAACCAAATTATAGTTAATGTAAGGGACTGATCACTATATTTTGACTTGCTTTTCAAGGATTCTTGGAATTGTTATAAGTTACAAAAAACACTTTGCATTATCAGTGGGGAAAAAACCCCACAAAACAAACCATCCTTGCTATGGATTATTACGTTCAGGAACTTAAATAATGCATAAATCCTTTCCAGGCCAGAAGACTCATTCTTCTGCCACAAATCCCTCCCTGTATTTATTACAAATGATAAATTCAATTAAAAATTAACTGTTTGGTCCACTACACACAGAAAGATAGTTTTGTGACTCAGTACAGTATTTCATTAGGATTGTTAATGTATCTCTGATCTCTTTTAATAATAAAAAGTGTTGGCTATACATATTGATAAGTCTAACTAAAAACTGTAAAAGTAACTCAGTCTTACAATCTGTTACAGGATAATTTTGAGTCTGTTCCCGGTAAAAACTTTGAGTATTTCTGAATAACTTTTTAACCAGCTTCTTCCAATTGTCTCTTAAAAAATCAATTTCAAAATATTAAAACACAGGAAAATGTTAAATCCCAAACTACTCAATCAACTGCTATCAATACAAAACATAGATCACTTTACTGTTATAACCCAAGTTTCCTAGTCAATTTTTAGATAAAAACAAGCAGATTACTAGCAAAGGTTTATCTCAATTCCCACATGTACAGCATGCCACATTAAATATATGCAAATCAACCTCCTTCTCCTCTAGTTTTTTTGAGCTGACAACTCATATGACCTGAAGCCATGGTTAATGATTACAATTATTTGACTTTCATATTTATACAATCAGTCATCAGATATGCATGTTAATTGATTTTAACAGATAGTTTTGTATTCTAATGATCAACAGTAAGTGTACATTTTATCAACCTCTTGATTTATAAAAAAATAAAACATATCAGTTTTCACAATTAACCCTTCACTGTATTGATCTGCAGTATTCACTGTGAACTTGTTCATAATACGTTAACCTGGAAGTACTCCAGGTTAAAGGGACCTTTATTTTGGTAGCAAAATTTGGTTTTCCAATTAAAGACACTCTTCTATTGTGCTTAAAACTTACTAAAACAACGTATTATCTATTAATTAGAAATTATGAAACCTAATTTATGCTTAAATAAATGGACTGGACAAACAAGTAATTTACATTTATTAAATGTTCACATTTTGCTACTTAAAAGTTCATTGTTATTTTTCAAAGAACCTTAGTCATGCAATTCTTGATTTTAATATATATTACAGAGTACAATCCTACATTTAAGATCCTCGTTTCTCAAGTAATACAGTTAAGGCCAAAGCATTCCTGTTGTCAACACAAAAAATATTAACTGAATTGGTTAATCTTTTTTTACACGGCTAAAAATTGATTCTTTGCAATTACATTTTTATTTCTGATACCCTTTCTATTGAAGCATAAAATACAAAACTACAAACGGGACAAATTTTCATGTAAAGAATTGACTATTATCTAAGTTTATACAGTGTGCAATCATTATCTTCCACAATTAATGGCTGCTCTTCTTTACGTCTATTCGTACGGAAGACTGGATATTGCATCTTACTCTCAAAAAGACTGGATCATGTCTTGTTCTACAGAAGGGCTCTCCTAAGTTAGGTGTTAATTGTTGTTGGACTAAATGATTATGCTCTAATTTTGGTAAATCAAGAGCTGTTGAATCCCTTTCTCAGTGTATTTTAATGTCAATATAAGTATTTCAATTTGCAAAATACAGAGTCTTTCTATTTTCTATAAATAATTAAGTGAGGTGCAGAGTGTATTCACCTTTAACCAGGTAAGGATTGTATACTCCAAGTTCTGCTACCATTCTCTTTTTGGCTTGCTGCTCCAATTAATTTCAAGTGAGAATTACACACTATGAGATTCTGAGACACATTTTCCACAGCAAAAAGCAACAGAGACACTAGAGCACTCACACTGATACATAATGCTTATTCAAGTTCCTATAGTGGACCAGGGACAGAAAAATCTCAAATCTATGTTACCACAATCATGAACAAGCACCTTAACCTCTAAAACTCTCTTCAATGGACTTCATCTCTGATTTTTAAAATGTCTTGATTAGTGAATATAAGATAGGATTCTGTTGCTTACTTACTAGGTATTTTCCTTAAGCGAAGGTCTGGTATCATGACCAATACTGATAAGGCAAATAAATTCTCTTCAAGCTTTCCCTTATTGGGAAACACCTTCTTGGTTTTCAACAGATCTTGACTTCACCCTGAACATAACGAGAAAGCCTGCGGGTCTGCAGAGAGAGGGAATCCATTCCACTCTAATCACTAAGCCCTTTTTACCATCACAGATATCAATGCAGAAAGACCTTGGTTTCTTTTTCACAACGCAGTGCTACAAGTTAAGACTTGTAGACTAACCTGTAGACACCATGAAGACTAACTATAAGGTTTACTACTTTTGTAGCCAAGGTAGACATTATGACAAATGGAAGGGTGGAGTAAAAATCTTACATTTATATGTGAAACTCCAACATAAACAGGAGAAGAAAATTGAGGGAAATGGAAGTTAAGACAACTTCACTAATAAAATCTACATCTACACTTCACGTATAAATGTCTCATAAACTTAGAAAATAGGCATAATTCCTAGTTTCTAAAAATGCTTGATATCCCCACTTCTCTTTTAAACTTTACAGTGTTAAAAATTACAGACCGGGTCATGTCAGCTATGGAGAAAAACAAGTAAAATTTAAAAACTGCATTAAGTATGGGCCGACTGAGCCAAAGTAGTCCTACTCTGACTCATAAATACAGCACATTAATTTACATGACAGTAAATGGGGTTATATCAGACTGGCAGCCAGTCACTTATTGGGGTTCTGCAGAGTTCCACCTTAGGGCCAGTGCTCTTCAATGTCTTCATAAACAATTTGGATGCAGGACTCAAAGGTACACTAAGTTTGCTGACGACACTAAACTGCTGACTATTTTGATGACCCTGCAGAAAGATCTTGGCATACTAAAGGGTTGGGCAATCACCAGCCATATGACAATCTATAAGGGCAAATGCCAGATTCTGCACCTGGGATGGAGCAACCCTGGATGTATGGACAGACTGGGAACATGAAAGCTGGACAGCATCCCCATGGAAAGGGACCTGGGAGTCTTGGTTGAAATCAAGTTGAATATGAGTCAGCAGTGCCCTGACAGCCAGGAGAGCCAACCATGTCCTAGGGACATCAGGCAAAGCACCTTGAATACTGTGTGCAGTTTTGGGCACCACAATATAAGAAAGATATTAAACTATTGCAGAGTGTCCAAAGGACAGTGCAGGGTTTAGAGGGGAAGCCTTATGAGGAGTGACTGAGGGAACTTGGTTTACTCAGCCTAGAAAAGAGGAGACTGAGGGGAGATCTCATTGCAGTTACAACTTCCTCATGAGGGGAAGGGGAGGGGCAGACACTGATTTCATCTCTGTGGTGACCAGTGACAGGATCCAAGGGAACAGCCTGAAATTCTGTCAGGAGAGGTTTAGGCAGGATATCAGAAAGAGGTTCTTCACCCAGAGGGTGTTTGGGCACTCGAACAGGCTCCCCACAGAAGTGGTCACAGCACCAAGCCTGACAGAGTTCAAGAAGCATTTGGACAATGCTCTCAGGTACATGGTGTAACTCTTGTGGCTGTCTTGGGCAGGGCCAGGAGTTGGATTTTGATGATCCCTGTAGGTCCCTTCCAACTCAGGATATTCTATAATTCCATTATTCATTTAAGTTAGAATTTATATAAACGTTTTCACAAGATGCCTAAACATTCTACAAAAAGTAGAAAGCAACTGACGACACCTTCTGATGACAACTTTTATGTAAAGAATTACAACTACAATAAATTCCACAGTTAAAGGTTAAATTAAGGCTATGTGTAGAAAGAAGACCACTAAAACACACTCTAAGAAATCAGAATGTAGCATAAGCAAAAATTTTCCAGCTGAAAGACAAACATTATGAGTACAGGGGATAGCATGTCACCATCCAGATGCTATGGCCAGGTTGGATCACTGAGACTCTCAGGCATCATGACAGAGGCAACAGAGAGGAAAAAAATTCAGAAGTTCAGTACAACTTAGCTGACTTAGAATTCAAGTGTCCATGCGTAATAGTCACAAAAAATGAAGTTGACTCCATGAAATATAGAAACCCACTTACTATATTGGTTCTATTGCACAGTAATATGTTCTTGGGCACTATTTCACACAGAAGACATAAACACGGAAATGGGTAAATTTAACACAGCTAGGTAGGTAAGTTTAACTACCTGTATCTACAGGTGATCAGATCTGATTAGAAATCATAAAGGATATGGGTTTTCTATTCTCCTTGATGTAGAAGGTATAGTCTTCAGAATGTTTACTTAACTTCATACTAAAAATATTTAACTCACTTTATAACCTCAACAAAGAAAAGATATATTATCATCTGGAGCAGTTCTGTACAGCCATATAAACTCCAGCAAAGGTTGCAAAGAATGGATGGAAATTATGAAAAATAAGAACAAGGGGAGGACAAGAGACGTTTTGATTATTTTGATGACAAATCTAAGTCCACACATAGGTTGTCTAAATGTGATAAAAACCACATCTGTAAACCCTCCGAATGTCAATTTGTGAAATGTAAAATGTTACACCACCACCAGGATGTTTTATTTCTACCAGCACTCCCTAAATCTCACTCCATTTTATAATGGTAACCAAATTTCAATGGACTTACTACCATTAAGAAAGAAACTAATAAGAATAGTTTGCTTTGCACAAAAACAAACCACTACTCTGATGCTCCCTTTAACAAAGTGGAACATGAATACTACATAAGCAGTCAAATGCCTCTTCTGACATGAATATTCCTTCTGAGACTCCTGGTGTCACCAGAATTATGGCTTGTGGCTTCGAAGTGGACAAAATATGGAAACTTGACTTTCAAGAAAAATGAAAGGCTGCACAGTTTGTCTTAGAACAAGTGACTGTTTTACAAGGAATCATCAAGTTAGTGAATGCAAACCACAGCAGAAAACTGCTGCAAATTTCAATCCTGTTAGTGGATAGATGAATTTAGGGAAGAGGATCATCAGTGTAAAGAAAAATTGCTGCGTTTTATTTTAAACATGCTTAAACTCAACATTTTAACTTAAACATTTGAGTGATTTTAGTCTGTAAGTTTTACATCTCTTGCCACCTGAATCTAGTGATCCAAATATCTATAATAGCACATTTGAAATGCTGAGTTATATTAATCTCATACTAACTATAGCAGTTCAATTTCAACAAATTTCTCAGGGTTTTTGCATATTGCTGAATAAATGACTCTGGAATTAGCTTACTTTTCTTGGAGGCATTATATGAGATTATTTCTTAGTCTCCTCCTCTTTGATTTAGTACACATCTTCAGATAATTTATTAATGTTTTGGATATCTCATTCATCATCTATTATTACTGGTGTCATAAATTAGAGGAATGGAACAAAGCACTGGACTATACATTTATCCATATTCATCAAAAGAATAGCCAACTCTGTTAGCAAGCACTGTGTAAAGGTTGTTGGTCTATCCACTAAGGTAAGACTAAGAGTAGTTTTTTAACTCAAATCTGTTTTTTCAACAGAGTAAATGTATAGAATAATAAATTATTAGTGAAATAGAAATCAGGGCTTTAAATACAAAAGGGTAGGAGCACCTGGTCTGCAAAAGACAAAAGCACCTGTCAGACGCTGCTATGTCCTGTAAATCACTCAGAAGAATTAGAAAGCTAATGAATGCCAGGTTTATCTGGAAAAACTGATTAATTGTTGAAAATCCTGTAATTTTGTCAGCATACCATAAAACAGTAAAGAGAAGGAAAGATTCAACTAACAGAAATTTAAATGTCAGTATTTAATTCAATGGTAATACTGCTCAAGAAGACAAGTTGCCTAAACTGGTAGCAAGCAGGAAAAATGAAATCCCTTTCCTTTTCTTTCTTTCTTTACCTTTTTCTGTTTGTTTTTGTTTTGCTTTGGTTTGGCTTTTTTTGGACAATCTAACCACAAATGACACTGGAAAATATAACTGTGAAAATTTCATAACATTTTCAAGATAATGGACATTAATGCAAATCCTTTAGGTAGTAAGTTACATAGCAGTATAGGAACTTGAATAAGCATTATGTATCTTTTAACTATTACATGAAAACATTTGAGCCAGATTTGGTACTTCATTAATGGAATGAAATATAGAATTTAAGTTCTTATACTAGAGGAGAAAAGAACTCCAAAGGTTAAATTTGAATTGGATAAAGTGCTTCAGATAGCAACTGTGTATCTAATTTCTAAGAGGGAAGAAATAGTTGTTATTCTTTCTTCTTCAGGCTTTACAGATTAGGCATTTCAGGCTCCAATATGACCTGAAAACAACAAAATAAATTTTTCCAACTAAACAAAAAGTTTTTCACTGTGCCACGTCTAATTTAGGACCCTCAATATTTTCCATACAGAAACTTCACTATCAATAGTAACTGATGATTAACAAAACATACTTGTACCAATGCTTTTTAAAGTTAATTCAACTCAACACATACACAAAGATGCATTTTTACCTTTATTACATTTAGAAATATTAATTAGACTGTTTAATGAACTATGTATGACACTCTCCTATAGTTACAGCTACCAGTGGAACAGAAAATTAACTATGTGAGCTGCAGCTTTTGTCAGTCTCCAGTTTGATCAGTGTTTGGCAACGATCATGATACATCTTATTCAATCTACCAAGGCAGTCTGCAATCAAAAAGAACCTTACCATTACATGACTTAAAATAAGGAGCACCCTCTTTGTATTATGGTGCATGTGGTTTGAGGACTGACACAAAGCAGAGAAACCAATCCCTTCTCAGCTTGAGAGCATCCATTTGCACTCTCACTCTTATCTCTGCCTCACTTCATCTAAAAATGTATATTGTCAGGGAAACACTGAGAGTTAATCTTCTCTCTGACAATTACGATATTCACCCATTAGTAGGTCCCCTGAATTCCATTTTTAGCCTCAGTGAATTTCTAACTTCTACAACTGGAAACTTTATTAGATGAGAGACTCTAAGCATGTCATACCCAAAATTTCCAGCAGTAATCTCAAAGTAACAGATCAAAGATAATTCTCAGGTGCAAAAAGGACTTTATTGAACCTGTTCTCCCACGACCAATGGAATTCCTCTACCAAATGAAGTAGTAGTAAAAACAAAGTGTTGGCAATGGCAACATCATTCCATCACTCAAGAGATTCCTTGACTTAGTATTTTCAAACTATCTGAGATTTTTTCCCTTCCTGTCTTTTTGTTTACTGAGTGGAAAACTTATGTCTCCATGGAATTATTCACAGAACCTCAAATCAAGGAACATAAACAGTTAATTTACTTAAGACCAACTTCAGTATATGAACCTTGGGATGGATGCCTGGAAGAAGGTTTCTCTTCTTCTTATCCCAAAGAGATTACTTGCTTATCTAAAATTTTACAACAACATCCAAGTGAAGGATATCCAGAATTACCCAATCTTCTTTATTTTCCATATAAATAAGTAGGTAATCTGTTCTGTGTTCTGAATACACAATTTCATTTATTAATGACAGATTTGAACACTAATTAATGAATGTATAGAAGTACTGAAAAATCATGGAAATAATGCTTTAGCTCATCCCATATGGAAGTTGGAATACAAGACCCAAATTTCCTCAAGTAATTAGGCCGACACAACTTTCCTTTAACTCTTGTCACCTAATTCTCATAACTTTCAGGTCTGCTGAAAATGTTATCAATGAACAGTAAGCTGCATGGTGAACAGACGCCAACCAACCACTGAGAAGTAAAAAAAAAAAAACAAACAAAACATTTGTTTGGTTAGAACACAGAATAAAAATGAAAATCAATGGAATCCCAAATAAGATAATTTTCTTTTTAAAAATTATTTTTATTGAAGGTTCTGCAAGACACAAAGTCTTGTCTTCTTTTTAATATCAGACAACCAGAAGGCTTCAGATGTTTATATACCTGCTAGATAGGATCAGCACTCATAGATGTTGACTCTTAAGGTAGTTTTAAGGGATATCACTGTTATGTTCTCTAAACACAAAAATTACATGAAATTTAAACCTTTGCTTCTCAGTAACATCATATCCTCTAAACACTGCTGAGTACCTACTCTCAGACAGACATATATTTATAAAACCCATGTATTAGAACATTCATTCTTGTAGTTGATCAGAAACACATGTGGACCTGCAATTATCTAACACATTTATCACCGGAACAAAAGGCCAAGAAGGACATTTGAAATCCAGTGACTACCAAGGAGTGGTTAAATGCAGGAGGAGAACTGGGAAGATGATATTGTGAAGCAAGAAGACAGGTAGCAGTGGAGAACCAAAGCTGATACATCAGGACCAAAGATAAAACCCTCCATAGGGGGTTGTGATAGGCTGTGATACTAATTTCCTCGACACAATTATTATCACAAGTAAATAAGTTTACTACAGCTACATGATTTAACAACTGTTAAACCAAAACTGCTAAATTCAGAATCCACTAAAAACATACTACAAATTGTCGCAAAGAAATAGGGCTTGTTTACTCCTCATTACAGTGTCAGTGAGTCAAAGAGTTGATCTTAAACAACAAAAGCCTGACAGAAGAAAATACTGCCAGCTCTGTCAGACTCCTGGAAGAGAAAGTCAAGGCTCAAATGATTGCGTTGATCTTTGACTGAAGCTGTAAAACAAGTCAGTTTCTTCAAAGCCAAACATAACACCACAGCCAACAATACGGAATCTTCTAGTTTTTTCCACACAATGGATTTTTTTGATGTCATGAGCTCTGGAAGTTTTTAATCACAGTAAAAAAGCACTAGCAAGGCAAATGTATACGACATAAGTCCATAAGCAATCACAGAACTGGTTTTCCTGACTAATCTTATTTTTCCTTCTTTCACCTAAATGCCAGTACAATACTTCTTACTAATAGATACTTTGAAGTTTTTAACCAGCTTCTAATCCATCAGGGTTTTTTCTTTCTTTCACTATCTAAATCTGAACAATAGTTCAGATTTGTTCACTGACTAAACTCCAAAGTATCTGTGTTTTATTAGTCACATGGAAATTGGATTGCTACCCACAAGACTTCGAGATAAAACACTTCACTGACACAGATCAGAGTCAAAAATTCATTCCATTTAAATTCTTTTAATTAACATAAAGGTAATTAAAAATAACACATTTTCTGTTCATAAGTTACTCTTAGTTATCCTTCCTGAACTCCTGATTCTCAACATCACCTCCTATATCCTATCAGTCTTCCCATTCCTTTTTTAAAAAGCCTACATTCACTAAATATCTCTCTATGTATCTTCCAGTGTAATTTTATGGTATATTTATACGATTTCTGCTGCTACTTATTAAAAATCAGATTCATTAATGTTTACATTCTAATTTTAGATATGACTTCATTTGAAGTAAAATTTTAACCCATACCAAGGAGATGAAGTTTTACATACTGCAGACATCATACCCCCACAGAAAATAACAGGAGAAATAAACAGTTAATTACTAGAATCAGAGTCAGAAAAAATGGACAATAGTTTAATTTAACCAACTGCTGCACAACCTCTTCTTCCCACCTCTCACCTCCAGTAAATTTATCTTGATTATAATTACTTCGGTCAGTTCAAGTTCATTCAGCTGCAGGTCTTTCCATCACTGACATCAACAGGACTCACAAGTACAGACCAATTTTGTCTTCCTGGAACAAATCTTAAGCATCCAGAAGCTCAGGACTTCAATGTTTGACTTCAGGAACTAAGTGCTTAGTAAGCATATGGAAAGTAACGAATTACTTCACTTAGCCATACCAGCACTTTATTATCCATTTTATGTAAGAATTCATAATGATAACAAGCATATTGTTTGACATGCAGCAAAAACATACAGGCAACCAACAGGTATTTCCTGTGACCTCTGTGAGATCAAATAATTTCAGTAACAGAGACAAATGCCTTCAGAACAGCAGAAATCAAGACAACAGAAATCCTCTCAAATGCTAAAAAAAAGCCAAGGAATATATGCTGTGAGGAAGTGAACTAGCTTTCAAAAATGAACTTCACTGAAGTAATTCTCTATACCACCAATAAAGCTGTTTTCAGTAATGTACAGCATCATACACAATACTTTATAGTAAAATAATTTCATTAAATCATATGCTTGCCAGAAAACGATGGCATAGGCTACCTACCCAGAGTGCTTATCATTACAAACATCCATTTCATTTTAACAGAATAGAATTGCCTAAGTTGCAAAAGACCTCTAAGGTCATCAAATCCAACCATTAACTTAACACTGTCAATGCTTTTGATGAAGAAATTTTTGCTAATATCCAATCTAAACCTTCCCTGGCACAACTTGAAGGTGTTTCCTCTTGTCCTGTCACTTGTTACCTGGGAGAAGAGACCATCCCCCATCTCGCTACAACCTCCTTTCAAGTAATTGTAGAGAGCAGGCTCCCCTGAGCCTTCTTTTCTCCAGGTTAAACAATCCAGGTTCCCTCAGCTGCTCCCCACAGGACTTGTGCTCCAGACCGTTAACGACCTCTGCTGCCCTCCTCTGGACACGCTCCAGCACCTCAATGTCTTTCCTGTAGTGAGGGGCTCAAAATTAAACACAGGATTTGAGATGCAGCCTCACCAGTGCTGAGTACAGGGGGACAATCACTGTCCTGGTCCTGCTGGCCACACTATTGCCGATACAAGCCAGGATGCCATTGGCCTTCCTGGCCACACTGCTGGCTCATGTTTAGCTGACCAGCATCCCCAGAGCCACTTTCCAGTCCTCTTTCCCCTGTAGCACTGCATGGGGTTGTTGTGAGCCAAGTGCAAGACCTGGCATTTGATCTTGTTGAACCTCATACTGCTCACCTTGGCCCACTGATCCAGCCTGTCCAGATCCCTCTGCAGAGCTTTCCTACCCTCCAGCAAATCAACTCCCGTCCAACTTGTCATCTGCAAACTTAACAAGGGTCCACTCAATCCCTTCATCCATATCATTGATAGAGATATTAAAACAGGCTGGTCCCAGTACTGAGCCCCGGGAAATGCCACTCGTGACCAGCAACCAGCTGGATCCTCCATTCACCACCCCTCTGTGGGCCTGGCCAGACAGCCCTTTTTTTACCCAGCAAAACATCTGCCTGTCCAAGCCACGAGCAGACAGTTCCTCCAGAATGCTGTGGGAAATGGTGGCAAAGGCCTTACTGAAGTTGGTAGACAATATCCACAGCCTCTGCCTCATCCACTAAACATGTCATCTTACACGAATAGATCAGGTTGGTCAAGCAGGACTTGCCTTTCATAAACCCACGCTGGCTGGGTCTGATTATGCAGTTATCCTGTTCATGCCATGTGATGGCACTCATGATTAGTGCCTTAAATTCACACTTTTTTACCTTAAATTTATACACACAATGCAAACAGTACTTACTATAAAAAGAGAATAGCTTACCTACTGAAATTAGTTAAAATCCAAAATGTGAGGCCAAGTCAACCATAAACAGCAAGAATAATGCCCATGTAATTTTTATACCCTGTATTTACCAATCTTCTGTATTTTTACTAATGGAAAATATATCAACTGAGAAAATGTAACCAAAATTTACATTTTTTATTATGAGAGATTATTTTCAGGATCAAAAGAGCTACACTCTGAATAGCAATTTCACATGATCTTAAAAAGTAAAAAAAAAAAAAAAAAAATCTGCTGTATCTCCATCTTCTATTCACATGACAAGATAACGTGAAGATTACATCATTCAAGGATTACCAAGATAGGTGTGTGTTTAATTATTAGTCTGGGTCACCATTCAAAACTCTAGTTATTCATTCACCCTCCTTTATTCCATATGCTGAACTAGAGATTCCTTGAACAAAAATTCCCAATTCACTGCCTGTAAACCTGATCAAGTAAGTGAAATACAGAACTCAAACTAAGTTTTTAGTAAATGCAAGTCTAATTTACTTGTACTTATGTGTATTTCAAATCTTTGTGGTGTTCCCACAGTCCAAAACTAAGAAAGAACCGTTTCATTAGCTGTAATACAAGACCAGCTGCCATAACATTGTCTTTATGTCACTAAGGTTAACAATGCCTAAAAAGTAGGCTTTAGTTTAGAAACACAGAATATGCTGAGTAAGAAGGGACCCATCAGGATCATCGAGTCCTACTCCTGGTCTTGCACAGGACACCCCAAGAATCACACCATGTGCCTGAGAGGGTTGTCCAAAGTTTCTTGAACTCTGTCAGGCTTGGTGCTGTGACCACTTCCCTGGGGAAGCCTGTTCCAGTGTCCAACCACTCTCTACCTGAAAAATGTTTTGCTGGTAGTAAACACAGACCAACTACAGGACTGTACAAAATTCTGAGGTTCTACGGCAGCAGTACCAGCTGCTTCCATGGGGAAAGAAAGCCCATGTGGTGAACTACCACGGAACAGTTTATTTTCCCCACGTATGTACATTTCAATAGTGTTCTAGAAACAGCACTGGTTTTCTGGTCAGAATTCTCCAGACACCTTCTTAGGATCAAGATTCATTGAAAGCAAAAAGATAACTCACTTATAATTGCATGCATATAGATAAGGTTTACGTATCTGATTTAGAATTCTAAAATGCTTATACATATGCACTGAACTTCTTACACTGACTAAATAGTAAAAATCCCCCAATACCTACTATGGCTTAATGAAAGAGAGGTAAATGAAAAATCCAACACCTTTTTTTTTTTTTTAGTTTTATAGAGAATTAAGAGAACAGGTAGTACTTGGAAACCCATTTTATGAACTGTCACAACCAAGACAGACTGGATGACATAAGATCCACCACAGCTGAATGGTCAAAGATGCATGACAACATGTATGACTATTTCAATTAATGAATGAAAAAAGATTTTCTTAGTAACACATTATCAACTGGCCTTATACCAGCCTTACTGAACACTAAAAAGTGTGAAGATCAGATGTATAAAGAAAAAATTAAATTCACAGCAATAATACAATTCAGCTTTGGGCAGAACATGATCAGGGGACATCCACCTGAACAAAACGAAGGGCATTTTTCTAAGCCATGTACAGTCTAAAACTTCCACTGCGCCAAGTCAGCAGACTGGGACTAAATTCAGATATATCTACTCACATCTAGCACAGTATTGGGTATTATTTGTTTATTTTTGGTGACAGACATTTCCTTTTAGATTTCCTGCCAAATGTCACTTGATGGGATCACAATGTGTACATCAGGGCAGACAATGAGCAGCCCCTCATGGTTACCAACAATTTGCCCCATTTCTGCAGAAGGGCATTTCAAATTAAGGTTTAAATGGGCAGAGGGAAACAAAAGTCCAGCTTTAATCTCATCTCACCTCACCACTGTCATTCCCTCTAGACCTAGAGCAGAAAGATCTCTGCCACTGTACCACCATCAGGGTGCATCTGGGTAACTAACAAGGGGCAGCCTTGATGTCAGACCTTTTCAATTAGAGAGGTCACAAAGCAGTTCTTCTTGAGAGACCAAGTCAGCTTAGGACACAGGGAGTTTGCGGGTTTATTTGTTTGCTTTTTTACTTCTTTTATCATAGTATTAATAAGATAACTAGTCTTTCAAAAATTATTGTAACTTATACATGCCCATGGATGCAGTAATGCCTGGAAAGGCCCGGGGCAGTCAGATGATCCATGACCAGGGTAGTAAGGGTAAGCAGGGTGGTGAACTTTGAGCTCTTGCTCTAAGACAGTCCACTTTAGAAACTGTAAAGAGGTCAGATGGCAGAGCTATGAAAGCAAATGTCCTCTGTCAAAGACAAACATTTTCTCTCTATTTTTCACCCATGCAAGATGACAGATATCACTTAGATGTTTTTCACTTGTTTACATGTACATGTGATTAGAAAGTCTACCTGCATTTCAATTTCGTTTCACTGTCATTTCACCTGTGTCACTGTATCACAATGCTGGCAGAGACTTTGAGAGGAACTAACAGTTTCAGAGGCCTCAGCCTTAGAAAAGGCAAATGTCAAATGAAAGTAAAAATACTTTGAAACATTAATTAGTGAAGCTAGAGAAACTTATCTCAAGTTATAGGAAAGAGGTTAGTATATCAGAAGGGACTACATAAAAAGTCACTATCCAGTGGATGCTATAAACAGAATCATGAATCATGACAAACCCATGACCAGCTATTAAAACAGAATTCTGGAACTGACACTTGTTTCACTTCCTTCAAAACTAAGCAAAATGAACAAGTATAAAATTGGCATGGCCATAACATTTCACCAAGAAAAATTCTTAACTGTAGACAGGAATTAGTCTCAAGTGAAATGGCAGCTAATTTATTGCTGTCAGTTCAGCATACTTTTCAATGATGAAATCATTGCAAAGTGCAACTCAGGATTTTGAAAGATAAATTCTCTCACTGAAAAAATGAAACTGCTACCCAACCTTCACTTACTCTGAAGTTAACCTGAATAAAAATTTTAAGAGTTGTCTAGTCAGGGTGAGTAAAAAATATTAGCTGAAATACAGTATTAGCAATCTGGAGACCTGCTGGCAACTTGAGTCCTTTTTTTTTAAGACATGAAAGTATAGACAGTATACTGAGTACATCAGAAAGTGTCAGCTTAATGTAATATACTACTATAGATATATTTCTTTCTAAAGTAAATTGAATGTTTGAGAAAAATGAGAAAACCTTGACCACTTTTTCCTTTCAGTATCAAATACATCTTTGTCACCACTTCCACCACTCAGGTTCACAATGAGGAGGTGATCTTCATCAGCTCCTCTTCATCTTCCAATATATTCAGGTCTCATCGAAAACTCAGTGAATGTTTTTGTTGTTTTCCATAAGACCTATACATATAAGAGTCAACCTACCTATACATTAAAAATTCTCATTTATCCCACTCACTCATGAGATTCAACTTGCCTCCCAATCAATCCATGCAGTGCACAGCCTCTAAAATGCTCATCTCCCTGGTTGCAAATCAATAACTGTAAAGACAGTCATCTTTAATGACCAAGCCCCTCAATACTAATTTTATGTTATTCTTTTTGTTTACATCTTTTTCACTGTATATTTAACAATAACAGAAGACAACCTCAGTAAAAACCCCTGTAGAAGTCTATGTGTTCCATTACTTCCACAAATACAGTGAGCCAGTACAGTCTGCTTCAGTATCTAATGCTGTATCTTCACTGTATCTTATCTTATTCTTCCTAGCCCACATTTGTTTTCTAGTGAGCAATTATGTGGTGCTTAGCTGCCTGCTGTGGTTAAACCACAACACTACCCTACAATTATTTCTGTTGCAGCTGGACCTCCTCATGGCCTGAAAACACAGAAGTAGAAGAGCTTGACATGCACAAAAATCAGGCAAACAAGACGTTGAGACACACACTGTAATAAACCAAAACAAAAATAAGTAATGGCCAGTTCAAGACACACATTCTGTGTAGCTGGCTTTGATTTTATTCCATTTTTCCAGAACATGCACTCTTAGAAGTATGCTGGCTTCTTTCATGCTTAGGAAAGTCTAGGGTTGCAAGCATTAGGGCAGAGCAAGACTGCAGAGAAACAGGAAAGGGGGATCAAAAATACACGCTCAGTGCTTAAAAAAAAAAAAAAAAAAAAGGGAAGACTATTCAGTGCCTGTTAATAAGCTTTATATTGAAAGCTTTCCTTTTAAACCCACTGGTTTAAGTGCTAGTCATCCACTTTCTATCCAGCCATTGCTCTTTTTCAAGCTCCTATGGCTTGAGCTAGACTGATCCATTACTTCTGGAAGAGAATGGGGTGAATCTGAAGCTTCTATGCATAACAGAAAATGGAATATTATCCTGAGTATTACTGAAAGCTACCTTGAAACACTAGCAAAAGACTACCTGTATTAGGAGATGTCTAACATGCTTATGGACTAAATGATAATTAACAGCAGCTCTACAAGATTAAGCACTCCAGTCAATATACAAAAATTATAGCATGAGTCTAACAACATACTTTTATCCCAATCTGGGTAAGCTGTTACAAGTAGTAAAATGATGTTCACTCAGCCCACATTTGCCCTCTTCTCAGATAAAATTACTCACAGTGGAAATTATAACCATGACTGATCATACACTATTACTGTAAATTAATATAAAAATCTAGTCTCCCTCAACAGCTATGAAACAGCAACAGCATGCTCTAATTCCTGGCATATGTCAGTCTTGAATACTGACTTACAGGCAGAACTACATATTTTCCATCTAATATACAAGAATTTTGACAGTTTATCTAAAAATCCCTAAAGACCAGAATAAAAATCTTTAACGTACTAAAAACAAGCTAGGACTTTCTCCAATCACCGAGGCTTTAGAGTGCACAGAAGTGCTATTAAAGTAACAAAGCATCTCAGCGGGATTTGCAACAGCTGATAGTGCCACTTGTTCATTCTGTATGTGGACCTCAATCCATCCCAGTTGTGCAAAATGTCAAAGCGGAGCTATGTCCAGTGACAGTAGCTGCTGGCTGCTACTGGTCTTTGATTCTCCCCAGTTTCATAAGGACTGAACCTTGTGAAAAATGGATTCTGCATTTGTGGGTAAAGACAGTATGACATCATCATCAGATATAATTATTAAAAATTAACTTGTAGCTGGCCAGTATAAGTCTTTCTTTTTTTTCCAGGTACGGAATTCCTCGCGCTTCACCCCAAAGAATGCACTAAAGGCTCAAGACAAAAGTCGTAAGAGACAAAAGACTGGGCAGTGTTTCCATCTCTGCAAACTGAAGTTTGACACACTATCCTGAGGATGTGTTGAATCAGCAAATTCACTGATCAAATGTGGGAACCAAAAGCAACCAGCAAACAGCTTGGGTTCATACACAGTTTTGAAAAATGCGTAGTATGAAAGGGGCCACAAGCAGCTGGTAATCAACTGGAAATGCAGCAGGTACATTCTGCCCTATACATAGCTCATTCCATCTGTCCCTTACACGTCTTTCCAATCCCCTGACTTGCAGTCGAGCCTCAACTGTCATCCTGCATCTGAATCAAGCAACCTTTAAATCAAGACTCATGGGCAGTATAATAAATAAAAGTTGGGTAAAGTTTACCCTCATTCATTAAACATCCTCATTCATTCTAACTGACTGCCACTTTTGAAAAGTGCATTTGAAAAAAAATTCAACAAGTCCTAACTATAGTGCACACACTCAGCAATCTAAAACAATAGCTTTTTTATTCCTTTGGTTTTAGTTCTCAAGGCACTAACTTTTGACTGAACACTTTAAATGTGTTTTATGAACAATGAACATATACTGCTGATATGTTCAGAAGAAATCTTTCCACTGACTGGGAGATGAGTTTCCTCTTATTACATGAAGTCAGAAACTTCCTGTTTGTTGTACTTTCCTCTACTTGCACTTACCCATAGTTCTCTCATGCAGTCACAAAAATTAAACTCACAGGAATCAAGGTTTTTGCATACTTGAAAATAAAAGAATATTTTCAATATTATCTGCTACATATTTTCAGGAAGTAGTAAAACTGGCAGGGACAACCAGTTAAGTTTTATGTACAAATGTGAAATCAACAATGAAAATCAAAGGAGTTCATATCTTTGTTCCATTAGCCTAGACTGCTTACGCATTATACATAAAGATTATAAGGTATAATGAACTTTAAAAGGAATTGTCACAAGCAGCACCAGGTTTAATCTACAAAAAAATACACACATATATATAGATATATTTAAAAGAATTGCCCAGTTACATATTTGAATTTATTAACTTTTCACCCAACTGTGTATATTTATTAGCAACACAGGCCTACGTGTAAGTGATGTGAATTAAAAATTAGTTAGGCCCAAAGGACAAAACAATATGCTACTGACTCATGAATAACTGAAAAACAAGCAAGGCTCCCACATTTCGTTTTTAATATGTGGTGCCAACAGAAATAGCAGGTTGTATATGCTGCAGGTGCCCAAGCCACCGTTCTGAGACCAGAGATAAGTTTTATAGGAAGCAAGACATGCAAAACAAGCATGAATACAGCAGAGAGCCACCTGTCTCACTAAAGAAATTAATAACTCCATTATCATTCCCAGCACACTTACAAAATAACTTATCAGATATATATTAAGAGAAGAATATTTACTTGCATTTGTCTCATAAGCATTAGTACTGTTCTTCTTGTATCACAGAAACATAGAATTGGGTTGGGTTGGAAGGGACCTTAGAGTTCATCTTGTTCCAATCCCTCCTACTGTGGGCATGGACACCTTTCACTAAACCAGGTTGCTCAGGGCCCCATCCAGTCTAACATGGAACACTTTCATGAATGGAGCATCCACAACTTCTGGGCAACCTGCTCCAGTGCCTCACCACCCTCACAGTAAAGAATTTCTTGCTAATATCTAATCTAAAGCTAGGCTATTTCAGTCTGAAGCCATCACCCCTTGTCTTATTCACTGCATGCCCTTGTAAAAAATCCCTCTCCAGCTTTTTCTAGGCCCTCTTTAGGTCCTGGAAGGTGGCTCTAAGGTCTCCCCTGAAGCCTTCTCTTCTCCAGGCTGAACAGCCCCAACTCTCTCGGCTTGTCTTCAGGAGAGATGCTCCAGCTCTCTGTGTCCTCTTCATGGTCCTCCTCTAACTTGCTCCAGCAGCTCCACTATCATATCTTCTCTATCATTTTACTTTTCAAGTTTCTTTTACACAGCTTACTATTTAACATGTTTAAAGTACTCTTCATTTCTCCCATTTAACCAAGGCATTTAAATTGCAAGATTTATTCAGTATTTTACAGTGCACTCCTGTATTAGCAGTGCTAGGATAGTATAAAATCCAAGTTTACTGAAGTTGCCCCTCGAATTTGTTGTTTGGCCTTGAGTAAATCACTTCTCTGCCACTGAAAATTATTAATGTAATTTTCATTTATAGATGAAAGGTTCTACAAAACTACTAACCATTAATCACAAATGCTCCAGATAAAGTTCAGTTAATAACAAGGTACAAGAAATCAAAGTATCAACTTGACACTGGATTCTCTTAATCAGCTTTATATTGCAAGCAAGTATGCCGACATAAGCATGATTACAAAATAAAAATGAAACGTACCACTCCAGGCTTACAAGTTTCTACTTTTAAAAGACGTCCAATTTACATCTGAAAGGTCAGTGGGAGCATCCACAAAAACTTTTGAAGCAGAGATGACAAAAAACCTAGTAACTATATAAGAGAATAATATTAATTTTGAAAGAGAATCTAAATCTACTGTGCACGATCAGAAAATACAACAACAGTTTTCAACTCTGCAACTTGTCAGGCTTCAATAGTGAAACACAGGAGGATCTTCAGCCAGATATAAATGCTGTCTTACTGTGAACAATGACAGGTGGAGAAAAAAAAGTCTGAGGACAGAGCGTGCATATCCACATCATATCAGATGCGGGAGCCACTGGTCACATCCACCAGTGCTAACAGAAAATCTCTGAACCCAGAAGACCATCAACACCACGAGAAATTAATGAAGTTAAAGTAAATGGCCAGCATGCTGGCAAATCAAACTAGTTGTTGACACAGTTAAAGAATAGTGGATAAGAAATAATCATCAGTGTTGCTCAAGTAATTACTGAGCTTTATGCCACTCTCAACAATTGAGAAAAAAGTGATGAGCATTACATTGGGAAAGTAGATTATTAACAAGGCATTGTAAGATTTGTAAAATAATTACATATTACAATGGATAATTAAAACACCTACCTATATAAAATTACATATCAACAAGAAAATTATTGTGGGGAACAAAACCCAGGATCAGCATCGTAAACCCTTATAAACTGACTAGAATTTGAGTAGCTCCACAGTATGGCAGTTAATCCAAAACTGGGAAGTTTTTTGAAAGTTCCTTTAAAACATCCGCTGTTGGCCGTTAAGTGACAAACAATGGCCTGGATGACAATTCATCTGATGCCAGGTACAATTCTTTCACTAACATCAGAGTGAAGTCTAAATGCCAAAAATTCACTTCTACAGTTCCAGAAATATTCTTTAAAACTTTCAACAAATTCCATACCTTCCTGAAATTCAAGTCTACTCTCCAAGCACATCACACAACTATACTTCTTGCCAAGAGAAAAAAGAAAAACCCAAAATGCCATTTGTATAAAAGCCACATACTAAATAAAAATAACACTTATTATCAAGCAGGCACAATCCAGGTTTCAAGAAACATGATTCAGACATTCCTTACCTGATAATTCAGAACCAAAGCATCCTGGCTGTACGTAGGTCTATGGGTTAAATACAACAGCTCACTCAGAAGGTGGTGACAGTAGAGGTCTGTTACAGACCAGCAGCTCAAACTATAGAACAGTAGGATTTTTTTCGTAAGCCCATATTTTTAATTTGCTAAAAGAAAAATGTCAAACTGAAATCTTTAATAATGAAAACTAATATCTCAGAATCTTAAGTTGTCAACAGTAAAAACATCAGTTTTAAAAAATTATTAGCAACAGTTTTCTAACAGCATTCACCATAACCAATAAAGAGAAATTATAATATATTCCATTAAACCAGCTAAAATGAGTAAGTCACTGTGGTAGAAATAGGGCATAGTCTAAGAATTACTGATCGTGATAGATTACATAGCCAGATAGAGATTACTGACATTTATGTAAACATACAAGGCACACAGATGCTCATATTCCTGAGTTTTCAAAATTTCAGAAGCTAAAAAGTGTTATGAACAAAATTCATCAGGAAGAAAAATCTTAGATAGAAAAACATGTAAATGGAAACTTCCCTAAGAGTGCTTTTATCTTTGGTGAGGCAATTCTAAAGCTAATAAAAAGGACAATTTTAGCTACAGTTCATCCTAGTTGCTTAAAAGAAGTGTAAGTTAAAAAAAATAAAGGTGGAATCAACAAGGTAGAATATGGAAGGCTGGATCAGCATCGACATAAATTACCATTACAGAGTGTAGAATCTGAGGGACATAAAACATCCACCTATGACACCACCAAGAGTGGTACCAACCACACAAAAACAGCAGAGGCTCTTGACTTGACAGAGGTGGCACAAGTGTTAAAAATCGTAGAGAAGGATCAAAAATAGTCAATAAATACTTTCATTCTATAGTTGGAAAGATTCAAAATGGTATAATCGTATCACATTATATTGATTTTCTTTCCAACTCATTTGTTAAGCAGATGTTCCAGATCAGATGTTAAAAAACATTGTGAGACAGACATTTTAAATCAGCATACTAGTTAAACTTATCCCAGAGTAGTCAGCCCAGCAAATCTATGATCTGCTGATGTTCTTTTAAAACTACGTATTTTAAAAATCTGTATCTGTCTTTAAATGCTAGGGACTGCCACCATGAGAGGAGTGAAAACACAGTGTCAAAGGGACACATCAAGTTTTAAGGCAGTCTGATATGATAGAGAATTCAGATGAGATAACAAGAACCAGTGAAAGACAGATGCATTCAAATGTATTCAAACAGTAATTGCATGCCTTATTTTTAAATAGTGGCAAAGATGAATCACTGAAACAAGTCATCCAGAAAAGTAAATGGTAGATTCTCACTATCTTGATACACTTAAAAAAAAAAAAAAAAAAAAACAGCTTAGCCAACTAGAAGTTTAGAAATCAAACTCACTGAGACAAAAACTGACACTGTAGTACATTTAAGGTGAAACATTCATGTATTAAGATAGATGCAATACTAAATGCAAGTCACTTTAAGCAAGAACATGAACTTTTCACACATACAACTAGATTAATTAGTAGTGTGGTAATAGTGGTCTTTAATAAACCTAAAATAATGATTTGCCAGTCCTGTTAACACAACAAAAAGCCTCTCAAACTAAATGGTACAGAAAAAAAAAGTTGGTGTTTTTTAAACAGAACACCATGATACTGTCTTATTTCTGCTCTGTTCAGTTCAGTATCAGTGATATGTGATTCTTCTAAGTATTTCCAACAAACTTCAGGTCAGTGCTTTTGGAAAATCTACACCTAACCATTAACAGGGGCAAAATATCCGTTTGTATTCTGTTTGGTAGTTCATCAACTTTTACCAAAAATAAACTCTAAATGTTGAATGTTCGTCTCCAAGGTCTGGATGTACTTTGACTAACTGCTCCAGCTTGCCTCTTGCTTATTTCAACGGTCAGAGTACAAATACAGTCAACCATTTCTCCTCAAAGAATGTCATACACGGATTCCCAGAAGATTTAGAGTAATCGTGCTTCTTTCTATTTAACATCACTAAAAAGAGTAGGAATTACCAGATTATAATGGGCAGACATCAAACTGCATAATTTTCAAGTTCTTTTTGTAAAAGTAGTTAATCACAGAAGTTGCAACATCAGAAAAATAAAGACATTTGGGTAAGCGATAAAAACATCCTTAAGTAAAACACAGACCACAATAACAACCTTTCTAAAATGGAAATGGTAGCAGCTATGCCCCTACTTCTGGGGGTCAAAACCACAGTTCCAGCCTCACTAACCTAATAACCAAAGACAGGCAAGCAACTCCTATCATGTTTATCCTCCTCCTCTGAAAGCACAACTCAGCTGAACTGCTTTGGGCCCTTTCTGGGCTGAAAGAAAAAGCACACAAACCCTATACCTTATTTACTACAGAGCAGTGTAGAGTCTAAGTCAAACAGTTTAGATAACATACCACATTTGCACTCAGCAGACATCACTGGCTCCTGATCTAAAATGCTCTTACACGCGCTAATCAACAAAGCCTCAAATGGACTAGCAACTGATTATCTCAGAAACTGTCTATCCTCCACAATTCTCAGCAACAGCTGTTGTCAATTACAGCAGCATACCTAACAGTTTAAGATAAGACTCCTAAGGATGGAGCGCAAAGTAAACTTTCTAAGGCTTCCTCAACAGAATTCCTTTCAAGGCCAAGTGTAAACCTGTTCTTTGCAGCCCTTCCCCAGTGAAAAAAGAAGTTGTAATAGCAACATCAACCCGGAGACAGCAAAGATGATCTCTACATTAGTGTAAATCATAGGCAGGCAGAGAATGTGTAACACATTTCCACCATATCACATTTCTCTTGCACATCAAGGTACATATGAGGTACCAAAGTCTAAAAGATGCAAGTGCAAGCAAAAGAGAAAAGAACACTCCAGTAAAGCCAACGCTGTTATGCAAAGAAAGAAAAATGTGAGAGGAATGTTTTCACTTACTTTTCTCAAAGGTAAGTGTCTTTCTAGCAGGTGGCACAATACTTTCAGAAAACCTCTAAACCATTTCTGAGTGACAAGTGAGCTTTACTAATACTGCAGCTTAAACATAGAAATTGTTTGTAAAAAATCAAGTTTGTGGCTCTCCTCAGATTTATGAGAAGGTGAAATGAAGCAAAACATGCAAGAATCTCATAATTTTAATTAATTGTTGAACAAAGCTACCAGTACAAGCCTTATTTAGTTGCCTTCCCATCCACAAAGCTAGAGAACAGACCCTTGTTTTCATCTCATTAATAAAAGAACGCCATTAATATCTTTTGAGATGTTCAGTTTTCACAGGAGTTAACCATATCTGTAGTACCTAAATTATAAAATCATTATAAAATCTAGAGGGGAAAAAAAATGCAGCACGTTCCCAGTAAGCAGTTACATATAAATGTAGCAATTCCTTGTGGTCTCATATTTTGCTATGCACTGAAATTCGCTATATGGCTTCACAAGGCATACAAGAGTAAGCTGCTGTTCTTGGCTCAATAGCCGAGTTACCAATTTCAAATCAGAAAATACACAAAAAAGTTTAGAAATTCACCAGCTTATTTGGAGTAGGCTGTGTATGTGTTTACCTGACATTCTGAAGCTATTACAACACAACATTAATTGCAATAACTTTAGCAATCACTCCTATTTATATACATCCACATGACTCTCAGAGTTACAGCATTTAGGCCAAACATGGGCCACATGGCAGTGAAAAAAAAAAGTCTGACAACTGGTAATCACAATTGTGTTAGCTCAGTTATTACATTAACAAAAATTTAAAAAAACAATCTAGCTTCAAAAAAAGAAATCATTATCCCTCACAATCTTACTTGCAGTTCTTACTGCACAGTTTTAGATCTTACAGTGTATTATTTCAACCTCTGAGTTGCAAATATAAAGTGGATGATGATTTAGAGAGAGGTGGGATGAACTAATTTAATGGAATGTTGCATAAACCTCAAATTCTTAAAATCTTTTCAATAGCAACAACAGGCCCACATAATTGGAACATATTTTGGAATCTTTAGGTTTCACAGAGGAAAGTATCATCAGTAAATAGCTGAATTAGTGCATGACAAGTAACAGAACTGACAAATAAGGACTTTAATGAAGTTTCACTGGTCTGAGGAGACTTATGTGGTGCTTTTCAACCAAGTTTCAGAGTGCTTTGTAAGGGAAAGTAAGCAAGATTACCGAGAGTAAAGTGGAGAATGGATGCTGTGGAGCTGAATGGAATAACTAGAAATGTATTCTTGTCTCTCAGTACATTTCAGAACACGATTCTTTCACACGTTTACCTCTTTCACATGTATATACCACCAAAGCAATGCTATGCCAATACGATGGAACTCTCTCTTAAAAGCAGACCATAAAGCTTCCAGGATGTGTAATACCACAGGACATGTAGCTAAACTAAACTACTGATAAGTACGGTATAGCAACCTAAGCGTATAAAATTCTCAAACAGCTAAAATATGCTAACTGCAGCCCTTGCACTAAAATGCAAACTTGTACACCCCTTGAACTCCTGTATCCTAAAGAAAAACATGTGTGATGGTTAAACATCTACCACTGATGGCAATGAACTGGACAGCTAGCACAAACTGAGCCAGGCAGGTGAGAACAGGGAGGAAGAGAGGCTCTGGGGCAGGAACACTGGAGCGAAACCAAGCTGCTCCTAAAAACTCTCTTTTCAAGGCCTGGAGGGAAAAAAAAATAAACCCGAAGACCTTCAACTTCCCTCTTCTGCCGCCGGAATCACCAACAACAATTAAAAAAAAAAAAAAAAGAAAAAAAAAAAACCAACCCAAAGGGGAAAACCTTGTGACAAATCTGCTTCCTCCTCCCTCCCTGCTCTCACCTCCCAGCAGCGAGGCTCTGGCTGCACAGCCGCCCGCCGGGAGCACCTGCGCCGGGCACGCCCCGGGCCGCGGCGGGAGCCCCGCCGGGGGCGGGCGGGACAGGCCGGGAGCTGCGGGGAGCGGGGCGCGCAGGCCTCGGCGCCCCCCCGGCCCCGCCGCCGCCACCCGCGGCCGAGGACAGGGCCCGGCGGGGCCCGGGGCGAGGGGCGGCGCACAGTGTCTGCGGGGCGGCCGGCGGGGAGGGGGGCAAGCGGGTGAAGGGGAGCAGATGCTCTGGGGCTGGTTTTACCTGCTGCTGCTGCTGCCTGCAGTGGCATGAAGATCTGGCTCAGCCTTTCTCTCTCTCTCTCTCTCCCTCCCCGCCTCCCTCTCTCCTTCCTTCCTTCCTTCCCTCCCTCCCTGCGCCGCGGCGCACAGACCCCCGCGCCGGCCCGGCGCCCTGCGAGGGACGCGGGGCAGCGGGAATCGGTGGGGGAGGCCCGGGGCAGGGAAGGGAAGGGAAGGGAAGGGGAAGGGCTCCCTGCCCGCCCGCGGGGACGCGCCGTGGCACCGCCCCGCTCCCGCCGCGCAGGCGCTCGGGCCCGGCGCCTGCTCCGTGCTCCAGCTGCCCGATCCCGGCTCCGGCTGCTCGCTCCGGTTCCCTGTGCTTGCTTCCTGTGCCCGCTCCCTGCTCCCTGTGCCCACTCCGTGCACCCTGTGCGCGCTCCCGGCTCCCTGTCCCCGCTCCCTGCGACCGCTGGCACTGCGGGGCGCCCGGCGTGCCGGGGGAAGGGGAAGGGCGAGGATGGGGTTCCCCTGGTAGCGGGAGGTGGCGCGGCTCGGCTGGCGGCCGCTCCTCGCCACCCCCGGCGGGCAGCAGCAGAAGGGCGCCGGGTCTTGAGATCGGGAGAGTCTGCGTCTCTTCGGGACCTCTTGGGCTCTTGAGGAAGCCCGAAGGGCTTGTTTTTACATAAAGTACATAAAGCGTGCGCAGAGTATCGTTGCCAGTCACGCAATTTGGGGGAATGGGGAGAGGCTTAAAATTATTTAAATGTCATTTAAAGTGAATCGGAAACATCGGATTCGACTGGATGGGTTCAGACCGCTTGGGTAACGTCCTCGTGGAAGGAATGAAGTGCCCGACTGGAGCCCTTGGCAGCCGGAGGTGGTGCTGCCCGCCTGGAGTCACTGGTCTGCCTCAGCAGTGGGGTCATGAAATCCCCTGATCTAAGGCAGGCTTGGATCGCTGGCAGGCGATTGAGATCAGTTTAATCAAAAGATCACTTCTTTAAGTTTTGGGAAATCCAGTAAACCTGCCATTTGCTTGGCGTTGGCCCTTAGTGCGTTAAAAATACTGAAAGAATGTGAACAGAGGACCACTTAGTATTGAAGAGTTCATTTTACTTGCAAAAAAACCTGCACGAGATATCTTGATGCAACAATTTGAAGGTGGTGTAAAGTGCTAGGTTGCTCTTTGTGGCCACTGTACAGTTTCTAATTACATGTGAAGGTGCACTAGTTATCCAACCTTTTGGGGTTGGACATACTCCATCATCCATGTTAGGTGAAGCAAAATTACTATTTGAACCTGAGTCTTGGAAAAATGACTCTAAAACTGGTTCTTTTGGCTATTAGATTATGCTTCAGGGCAACATAGGAGAAAAGATGATCAATCTGAGATACACTTAGAAATGTGAAACGAAAGTAAAACTTTGTAAGTGTAGTAATAATTACATGATGAATGAATGGTATGTAGTCTCTGAAGACATTTCCTATAATTCGCCTGATTCCTATAAAGGAAATTTTTGCTTTTTGGGCAATTTCAGGGCAAGATAATCAGCCTATCTATGTGGTTTTGCCAAAGACACTTAGAGAGGAAGTCTTAACTCCATGTCAGTCTACAGATGTTTTTGATTCCCAGATGTTTGATTGAGAAAAGAGAGACCAAAGTAGGTTCCGGCCTGCTGATGATAGTGTTTTACAGCAATGCATTTACATTTCTTGCTACATCAGATTGTTTAAAGTAGAATGAGCCATTTAAAGTTAAGTTGTTGGTAGATTTAAACTGCTCAGTACAGAAAACAAATGAAGACTCCTTTCATGACCATATATCCATTAATTTCAAACACATCGTTTCATTTTCTGTTTGCAATAATTATTTTCTGGTTTTCTCTCCTTACATATGTTGTGTTAGAGCAAATTGTGATGTTAAAAAAACCCAAGCAGTCAAGTATATATTTCTTGTCTGCTAATACCATGTTTTGAATACATCACAGCTCAGTGATGAAAATTATGATTTTGTTTGATACAGGGCACAGCATTTGAATTAGAAATAATACAGCCATCTACAGTCAGTCTGTGTATATCACAGTGACCCGTCCACTGTAAAGACATGGAAATGCCTATTTTCTGCTTTTGGAATACATTTAGATAAGATACGCAGAAGTACATGTGCTTGGGAGATGAAATGCAAATGTGAAGAATTACAGTACATGTTGAAGATATGTGTGTATAGATGGGACTCACTAGGTAAAAATTGTATTGAAAGTATCAAAACCTTTTCTCTATAAGCCTGTAGATTTATGCTACTGTTTAAAAAAAAAAAAAAAGAGGTATGCACCTGCCTTTGGCAGATACTCCCACTGTGTATGCAAGTCAGGCAATTGCGAGTTGTCTAAATAACTACTGGAGTAATTATATGAGCATAGGATATCTAATTGTGTGTGCACTTAGGGGATGTCTTAAAAGATTTGGCCCTCTTAGTATTCTCAATATGAAAATTTTCCCATGGAAAATAAAAGCTGGAACAAAACCCAGCAGGAAAAACAACAGCAGAATCTGCCAAAAGTAGTTTATTCTTGTTTCATTGGCAATCAATTGTTAGGCTCATCATAACACTTAGATGCCAATTTAAGCATGAATGGAGGTTCCACCCCAAAATTAAAACATTGTAAGGAGATTAATCCCTTTACTTATGCACCAACAAAGGGAAAAATAAATTCCAAGTGTTATTAATTTCTGTATTTGCAAGATTATGGGGGGTTAATATCAAACTGCTTAGACCGTCTCAGTTTATGTTCACAATATGTCCTACTGCGGAGTGGCAAGTAAGGGTGTGTAAGCTTTGTATAGGTGAAGAAAATAGTGTTTCTTGTATTAGATATTGACTGAAATATTCTTAAGGCTAGAAATAATGTTTAAATTTTAGTTTGTTCAGCATTGCAATTGTGAAAAGTCTTGGTTTATATTTAATTACATTATTAGTAGCATTGTTCAATTAAATGGTCTAGTCTGTAATGTAGCTAAGTTTTATAAACATGTAGGTGGTATCTGTAGCAAAAAATGCACATGTTGCTTGCTAGCATTCTAGTTTCTAGTCCTTGGGAGGGGAGGGGGACATCCACTTTGGTTATGAGCTGTGGAGTAAAGCATATTACCTGCATATGAACTGGTTATCATATATTGAATCAAATGTAAAGCAAAAAATCTTGACTTTTTGGCTCAATTAACTCATGCATACAAACAGAATATAAAAACTCCCACGGATTTTTAATATATATTAATGTGAATTATATACAAAGCATTTTATTGAATGCATATGCATGCATGATTGTGTACATATACAAATATATTTATAGAAATATATATACACACATATATACACACCTTAGTTGTATTTTGAGTTGTAATAGTGTCTTGTTTGGATTTCATATTTGATCTGTAATCCAGGAAATTTTGGAATATTAGGAATCTTAAAAAAATCTTAGGAAAGTTGTTACGACTACAGCTTCTCCCATGAGTTAAATGAAGCTACATTTCTCTATCAACTGAATCCCCACAGAGAAACTGAGAAGTACTTGTGGAGTACTTCTGTCATTTCTAGACTCTATAATGAGATGTATTCTATACACACCTATTAAGAATAAAGTCTACTTGACACCACTATTCACTTAATTACTCTCAAGTTCTGTTTTTGTACATTATTTAAAAATATTTACCAATTGTAAGGAAAAAAAATAGTAACAAGTTTTGTTCTGTCATTTTCATTCTCCACCTAAGCCTTCTTGTGCTAAAGAAGTTAAAAAAACCCCACTCTGTTTCTGAATTATAATACAATTTGGCCATAGATGTTTACACCATAACTTAAATGAGTTTTAAATAATTTTTAAATCCTTGTTTTTAGTGGAGTTTAGGTAAGTTCTCCATGAACCTGTATGTCAAGTGATAGGACTCAGTATAATTCTCCTGTCATTAATTACACTTCACAAATACCTAACACAAAATACTATGTCTTCTTCCAGTAGAGAACCAAGCATCTCATGCTTTCTTACTAAAATACATAGCTTGACATCCTGACAGTGATGTTAAACATAACGAAATTCATCATGTGAGTTTGACAAAAAGGCACCACTTAATGTGTTCTGAAAAATTTTAAAGGAATCAAGGGAAGTGGAGTGAGCAAGAGGAATAAAGACTGATGAACTACTATTGGAAAGAGTAAAAGTAACCATGTACTCCAGACTAGCTCAACTAAAATTTGACACATGTGAGACTTGCTCTGAAAGATGTAAAGAAACCAGCCTCCTGATCTTGAAACACACAGTGCATCAGCAGAGAGTCACATCAGCATAATCTGATGTACCACACAGCTGCTAGACCAGTGCACGAGAGAGATGGAGAAACTGGTTAGAGCAGAGCAAGACTATGCACAGATTTAATGCAGAAGGGCAATAAGAAAATAAGGTGGATATCAGAAAAAGTTCATTCTAAGAGTATGCAAGAATACACCATGATTCCTATGAATATGAGTGTCCAGGGCAACGTGGTGCCTTTGGTCCCAATTCAGGCAAAACCATCCATTGACACTTAAGTTCCATTGATTTCAGCAGAGCTTAAGTGCTTTCCTGAATCGAGGCTAATTAAGTGCATCACATACAAATACTTGTGTGCATAAATTGTTTACAGTATTGGGGCTTTAGGGCTTGTCTAAACAGAGACACTCAGGAAAATTAATCCAAATTAACTAAAGGTATGAATTTAAAGTGGATTAGTTAAACCACATTAAACCCCAGTGTGGACTGGGGTTTAATGTGGTTTAACTAATCCACTTTAAATTCACTGTTTTAATTACTTTGGATTAACTTTCCTGAGTGTCCCTGTTTGAGCAAACCCTTGGTGTATTGAAAAAAGTCCCCAAATGAGTCAAAATTAAAGTATACCCCAAACTAAGTAAATAACAATTCTGCACTGGCAAGGGATGAAATCTTTAATTTTTACAATTCCAATGACTCTGTACCACCAATGTGCTGAGGAACAGCAGCAATGAGATCAAATATCAATTGGTGAACAGGACAATAGAACTCAGCTGTGAAACTTCAAGGTGTGTAGGAGAGGCTGGCCTGAGAAAAAATGGAAATAAACCCCCAAATTTTCGAATCAATCTCGTGTAGTTCAGCAGTATTAAACTGCAATTTAAAAATAAAGATCAGATTTATTTCCACTTAAGCTGGCAAGACCAGTGAAGGTACTGTGGTTGCCAATACAGTCTGTGATGGCTAGCAAGGAAGCCAAAAGTGGCAAAAGAAGTAAGACAAGCCTGATTTATGCAAATAAGAAACCATTTATATTTAATAATAAGCTATTACTTCTGATTAGCCACTTAAATATGCTATATGAAAAAAGCACTCAAATAGCAGTTGATGTTATTATTTTGATAAATGAACATTTGTGTTCTTTTTGAAAACTAGAGTCTGATTCCCAGGGTAGCATTTGTTCAGAGTTCTGCTGGAAGTGGTGGTGGGATTTCATTAGACTTCTAATTGGGTACCAGCACAGCAACCCTATTCTTCAGGTACATTAAAAATTACATCGGGGGAAAAAAAAATGGGATTGTGATCTATGCAAACTAAGTGACTGAATAGATTTTTCTTTTAAGTAGGTAAATAAATAAATAAATAAATAATAAGCCATTGATCACTACTCATTTTGGCATGAAATATCAGACATTCATGGCCAGACACCCAGCTGGTGTAAGTGGGCAGATGGTCCTATCTTTACTTAGAAATGATAAGTTTGGGAAATTTTGTTTGATTTTTTTTTTTTAAATTTAAGCAAAATCTGTTCCTCTGCTGAAAGTGACAGTTCTTTAAATAAAAATAATGTTGAAAAAGGTTAGTCTTTTTGTATTTAAGTTGTGCAATTCAATTTTGATCCTTGAAACTTGCTATGAGGCTAATAGTGTCTTTAGGTACACTGCTGAAAGTGCAACCTGACTGCTTTCCAGACCTGGTTGGATATACATGCATGAGGCTGTCACAGCTGTGCTTCCCTAAAATAAAAAAGTGCCTATGATTAAAAGAACCTTTACCCCTTATGGTAATATGTGCTCAGTGCCTGGTAACCAGTGATGCTCACTGAAAGAGCAATTTTAAAGAATTCTCTCCCTTACCCACTTGTTTAAAAATACTACAAAATAGTTTCAATGTGACAGGAAAGATGTGCAGGTTCCGGTAGACTTCCCCTGCTGCCCTTACTCCCTGCAGAGCAGCATGGCCTTCTCTGAGCACAGCCTTCCTCTGCAGTGGGACAGGTCTCCTCTCTAGCTGCTGACACTCCATAAAGGGAAGGAGCTAAACCTTGCAAAGCGAAAAAAGAAGCAAAGCAAGAAGGTGGGGAAGGAAGGAAACCGCACTGAAGGCAGGTGGGAGAGAGGATAGAGAACTTACCTGGTCTCCAAAACTGAGAACAGAAGAGTAGCAAATTGAGAGTTTAAGTAACTTTACCTCAGATGGCTTTTTTATTTTTGGTCTGCTGACCAGGTGCTTCAGTAATATTTCTTCCTTTTATCGTCAGTCTCTTTCCATGTATAACTTTATGCTTTTTTTTTTTTTCTGAAAATAACCCTAAACCTTAAAGCTGGTGTTCTTAAACACTAATGTACCGTGCCAATAATTATTTTATACTGTCCTTTCACTAGCCTAGAACATAATTAAGGATGTGCCCAGCTCTTCAGTTCTTGATGTAGAAGACTTGTTCAGCTTGATCAGAATGGCTGTGAAACTGTTGCTTGTGTGCAGGTAAAGTATAGGTGGAAGTTAGGAGCAAGGTTACAGAAAAAAAAAGTAAAAGAATCTGTTCATTTTTACTTTGATTTTTATATTTTCAGAATTTAGTTAATAAAAGAATATACCCAGGACACGTGAGAAAACACACATTGGCTTTTGTTTATTCTGAAAATGACTTTTCCCCTAGTAAGGAGAACATGGTAGTTCTGATCCATGCCCTATTTTGGAGAACTCTGATTTAGTGCCTAAAGGAGTTTGAGGGCAAGAGCACCTCTTTCATTACACTGACTCCCACTTGTTAAGTGTAAGCCCTACAGCAGCACAACTGTTAAGATTTTTATGGCTTTTAAAAAGGACACTCACAATATGAAATGAGTAAAAGATACACAGAATAGTACCAGTTGTTTATGGCACTCTTTTTTCCATCTTGCAGCATTAAAAATATGGTTTAAATTTTCTTTTTCTTTTTCTTTTTTTTTTTCTGATATGGTGTTGGTGTGGGCTAGATAACAGTGGAGTAGTTGCCCTCTGGCTCTGTAAAATGTATACAGGATCCTCTGTGCTCAAGCACATTCTCCCCTTCTCTGGTGATCTGATGTAGCAGCATGCCTCTTCACCAGAGGGGTGTCCTAGAAAATTAAGGAACTCCCTCTCTAAGGTGTTTTCAAAATAATATTACTTTTTATTGCCTCAATTTTCATTCAAGGATTTCACAAAAGCTTTAAATATATCAATGAATATTCAGATTAGCCCTAAAATATTTGTCAGTCATAGAGTAAAGTGTGGTAAAGATGAATTTACAAGTTGAATTCACAGCCACAAAGTCAATCAAAAACAAAGAACACTTCTGCTGAATTTATCATATCCGTTAACCTCATTATGATAGTGATTGTCTGGGGTGCATTTCAGTGTAATAACCGGTGAGAGATTGGGAAGGGATGAAGCAACTGTTTCCTCTAGAACACTTTATGCAGTACTGCCAGGGGAAGATGATCTTATTTCTTTTCTCTCTGTAATTCTTCTTTTCCCTCTGAGTGAACTGAGACAACTGGCCCTGTTCCTCTCCAAATAAACTTTTGTGGCATTTCAGTGAGCCAACAGAAGACGGTGAAAAAAATTCACTTTGCCAGTGTGAAGACCACTGAAGACAACTACTATTATTCAGTTCTATACTTCTACTCCTTTTAACAGCTTTTAATTTTTTCTGTTCATCTTAGGTAGGGGTATAAATGATGATAAGTTCATGCAGGAGTGAAACTACAGAGACAGTCTTAAGGGCATTCATCTACACATAGCTGGGCAGGACACAAACAAGGAATGAACTAGTGAATATAAACTGGTTGTACTTGTTTTTGCCTTGACTCTGAATTGTAACAATTTCAAAGTTGTGCCTCCTATGACAAGGGGATTGGAGCTAGGGACAATGGGATTGGCAATGTATGTTGTATGCTTTGACTGTAGCAAAGCATTTGGTACATATTACTGTAATGTAATCTGATCACCATCTGATCACCAGCACTTATTTACATTTTTTCCAGCACTTGGGAGACTTCATCTGGATTAGTGTGTCTAGTTTGCAGTTCACTAGTACAGAAATGGTGTTGACACACTGGAGACAGCCCAGTGGAGGCCTCCGTGCTGGTAAGAAGGGCAAGAGAACACGATGGACAAGAAGAGACAGAGGGAGTTGGGCTTGTTCAGCCTTAGAAAGAGGAGACCTCATTGTCATCTATAATGACATCAGAGGATTCAGAGAAGACAGAAACAAACTCCACTTGGAGTGGCACAACAGTAGGAAGGAAAGAAGCAGATGCAAGTTGGGAAATTCCTGTTAGATACTGGGTTTTTTGTTTTGCTTTGGTTTTTTTTTACTATTACAGTGATCAAATAATGAAAGAAGATCTTCAAGAATATCTAGAATTTTAAACACAATCAATTTTTGTTGTTTATTTTTCTTCACTCTTTACAAGGATGAGTGTCTGAAGACTTGCAAAGATTGACAGTGAAGAACAGAAAAGGAAAGACAGATTACTTCTGTTAATCTTCAAAATGTTAGGAAAGTGAATGATCTACGAGTGCTAGGGGATCTCTGTAATTTCAGACATGGGAATACTTGATTTCCAGAACTATTTCAGAACAAGAAAAGTGTTGAAGTTTTAGCAATGATATATTTTATCTCAAGAGTTCATTAAGCTAGGATTTTGATCACTACTTATGAGGACAAACCCAAACCAGTCCTCCAATTTTCTACTTAGTCTCATCAGGGACTGGGAAGAGTTTTTAGATAAGTAGTCTTTTGATTCATGTAACACTGTCAGTCACATGCCCATCATTACAAAATCTTCCAAATTTTATGGATTATTAATTTTCACTATAAAAAGATTCCCAAGCAAGTGAAACATATACCTTGAGCACACACACTCATGATTTTCTTTAAAAAAATAAAATTCTAATATGTTTAATTTTTTATAAAAGCACAAAGAATACTAGTTTATTTTTTCTGAAATGCATTAATTAATTGAACCCATTTAGAGTGAAAATATTCTTGAGATTACAAGAAGTCAAACTATTAAACATTTTAAAAATGTCTCTGTAGGAAAAGCCTTGCTGTGTCCTTAGTTAAACACTGACTTCAAACCATGATTTCTGCATTGAGTTTTATTAGTGGTCAGTAAGCAAATTTGAGGGGCCTTATTCTGTGTTACTGACACTATGGTAGATGAGGCAGAAATAAAACAGCACACTGGAAATTAGATTAAAGGCTAAGTCTGCAACTGTTATTGAAATCCAATAATTCAAACTGCAGTCTTACCAGTGGTTAATAGTCCCCATGGTGCTGAATAATCATAAAGCTTGAGGATATGTACTATAGTGCCAGCACTCCAATGAGATGCAACCATCCCTGCCCCAAGAGCTGGAAAACAAATGCCATACTCCTATCAAAGACAAGTTTTCTTGAGGAGTGACTGATACCTGGGTAAAGAACTGGTAATGTCTTCTATGACCTTTGTAAGCCCTTCTGCTATCTTCACCAAGTCTACACAAAAAAACCTAAAAAGGACACTCAGTTTCTTTGCAAAAAATGATACAAGTGTCAATCTATAACTTTATCAAGCAAAGTCAGATAGTTCAAAGACACCACAGAAAGGACTTTTTTTAGCTAGTCAAGCGTAAATATAGCCCTTTTAGTTATGACCCATCTCCAGACAATGTATGTTCCTATCCTAATCTTGAACACTATTGCTTTTGACTTCCCCAGGCACAAGGTTTTTTTATGTTACTTCAAAGGAAAATGTAAACAAGAAAAAGAAAGAACTCAAAGGTTTTAAACTTGATAGAACGTGCTTGAATCTCTTTCACTATCAATTTCATCCTGAGCAGAAGAATGTGGATCAATTGGACTGAGTTGTGTATGAGACCAAGAGTCATGCAGAGACCAAGTATCCTGTTCTCATCATAAATCTTTGTATGGGATGAAACAAAATTTCTTCAAGTAGCATGAGAGAGAGGTAGGTGAGTTAAAAGGAAGACTCCTGAACATCCAGATTCCTGCAATGTCACTCGAGCTCAACTGGTTCCTGAGTAGAAATGCTAAAGTGGAAGAACAACTTATTCACCAAGTCTGTTCTTTCTAACAAAACAGATAGAGCTGGAACAACATGAAAATAACCAAATGCAGCAAGTCTTTGTTGAACTATCCATCTTTGCCTGTGATGTCTGGTAAAGAAGACACAAATAAAACTGAATCTTCACTTAATGAAGTCACTGTAATTTTGGCCACTAAATACAACCAGAGGTGGTTTTACTCATGAATAAGGACAAATTCTTTGTGAGAGCTCTGAGGAGGCTATCCCTTCTAATAAATGTTTATTTGAAACAAAGGTTGAGTCTGAGGACTTAATTCGATGAGAGCTTTTGGTCTCAAGAGGTGCCTTTCTAAGGGACTATTGCAAACAAACCTATACACCCTTGCTAATTATGCTGCTCACACAGTCTTTCAGTAGCTACTGCAGCTATGAGCTAGGGGAGAAGAAAATATTTTGGGCACAAAATATTTTTGGGTAGGAGTCTTAATTTATTGAACTCATTTGATCTTCGTGAGTATTTTCTCACTACCTTGCTTTTTCTGCTGACTAAACATTTTGATATTGTCACAAATGAGAAAAACAGGCTCATAATGGAACAATCACAAAGACCTTGTTTTCTGTTTCCAAATAGGAATTATTTCAATAATGTAATAGGGACTATTTAACTCCATTCAAAAGAAAATTAGAAGATCTATGTTTTGAAGAGGCAAAGTACTTCAAATACAGCATTTAAAAAGTCTGATGGACAACCATCTTTGCCCAGTGTCACTGAAGTCTGACTGTTCCCAGCGTCTTTTGTACCATAGACAAACTCTTTTCTCCAATGTTAAGAAAAAGATAGATAACATTCAGTTTCTTCATTTTCAGTCCCCAATTTTGGATATCATCTTCAGAAGTTGCAGATTTATGTTGTCTCATAATGTGCCCTGGAGATATCACGTAGCTAATTCTTCTTGTTCATTATCACCCCTTGTTTTGTATAAATTGCTGTTATGTTGAGATTTCTCTTCCCCTTTTATTAAGGCAGTTAACCATTTACCAGTTTTATATGAATTATCATAGAAAAATTTATTCGGTCTATAAAAATAATTGGCTTCTTTAACAGCAATATTATTCAATAGTGCCTTAATCTGTAGCAATTCCACATAAGCTTTTTACTGTGGGATTTTTGATGTTCTAATTTTTTATTGTTAGGTTTGCTAATAGCTCCAATTATTCTTGCCTTTGGCATTTCCTAATTTCATGACATACACCTAAAAACCGGCTTCTAAAAGTCACTTTGAAAGCCTTCAGTACAGTATGATATGAAGCAGAGACCAAATTAAAATTTATATATTCCTTGATTTTCGTTTTAATGGCTATTAGAAATTCTTTATCCTTAAGTAATAGAGTATTGAATCTCCAATGCAAACCATTTTTATTCTCCTCTATTCAAATTATCTCTATTATTTCACTGGTATATGATCAGATAGAAGGAATCCATGCACTTTAATTCTCAATTTACTCCCAAACAGGTTTTTCTCTGAAAAAAATGCCATGGCTTGTGTAAGACTGATTTTCCACTGAAATGGAGTCTGAACTTACTTCATTGGGGTCAGTAGAGATACTCACAGGTTCAGAAGATAATCTGCTTATCTTCATGTTTATAGATTTGAGCCTTACAATCATTTACTTAATTTATATTTTAACTACAAAGTATCCACCTTCCATTCAACTTTCAGATGAACTTAAGTAATTTTTCATGCTGATTTACTGTTATATGTGCATATGACAAACTGATCGGGAAGACTCTGCCACCTTTCTTTATATTGAAATGCAAGCAGAAGAGTTCCTCCAGAAGTACAGTATTTCTGAATACACACTGTAGCCATACAGTTAGGTCTCATGATGACAACAAGATCCTCAGATAGTTGGAGCTCTTCGCTATATCTCCAAATGAAGGACGTTATTACTGGAATTTACTCTGCTTTTAGAAGAAATTTTGTGCTTGATGGTTTCTACATGTTTTAAACAGATGAAATGAGAAACCACCCCCTTATTGTATGAAATAGATTTATGCAATGAGTGCACTTATAATCAATTGCAGATGAGTAAGATCCTTTTGTCTCTGTGTAAAGCTTTTCTGTGAAATTTAGCTAAGGTGAAATGTAAACTATATTGTATGTTGTAATTTCATTTGGTATTTTTACCAGTTTTGCTGTTTGAATTATAAACAGTATAGAAATGTTGTTCTCTTACTGTTTTGATAGCACAATTAGGTTTGTAAAAAGATTCATATTATTACAAATATCCAAGCTGAGTGAGATGAACTTGGAAAAATAAACTGTGTATGATAAAATATAACTCCTCTAGGAGTAAGGCATTTTTCATTTCAAAGGTTGCTTAGTAATACAGGACTTGGTCATTCTGATTTAAGTTTCACATTTAAAGGTAAACTAACAAAATGTTTGTTTTAATCAGCCTGTGTAATCTGGTGGAAAAATAAACATTAGTTAGAAAGCTATCATTCTGACAAAATGACTTACCTTAAATGTTAATTTGAAAGAAAAGCCCACTTGTTTCATTGTCATTGGTTTGATTGAACTGAGGTTTCTCAGAGCAACTGAAAAGGAAGTTTTCCCAATCCATCTCTCTTGGTTTTTTGGGTTTGTTTTTAGGGTTTTTTTTGTTGGTCTTTTATAGGTTGGTTGGTTTTATTTTGTGGAGTTTTTTGTTGTAGTGTTTGTTTGTTTGTTGGTTGGTTGGTTTTTTCCTTGCTGTGGTGTTTACTGCCTCTCAACAGTGTCTTTTGCCTGGAAGACAGCAGTTAAAACAATATAATGCTGGTATTTTTCCATGGGGAGCTGTCTGTTTCTTGGATATTGTTTTAAAATTTGTGGGATAAGTGTGTCATCCTCCCTCTTTCCAGTGGCCATTGCTGATTGAGAAAGAGAGGAACCTTTATGGGTGTGTTGGCTGTAGCAGTACAGAGCTGTGCAGGGCTGCTTTGTGATCTGGTAAGGCTTCCAGCCCTCTTGTGCTTTGTGCAGTATTTAAGGCTCCTTTCTCTGAAGTTTTCATCCAGACTATAATGCATGTGGGAATTTAGAAAATACACCTGCATAGTCATGAGTTAGTGGAAACTAAACTGTGCACAAATTAATAAACTGCTATCAGCTTCTGCAGTTCTATTATTCAGCTGTATTATTACATGTTGCCCAAGAGCTCTGCTTGTGGAACAGCAATGCTTTATGTTGGAGTCAAAATAAGATGGAGTATAAAAATACAAGATAAAGAAATTGGCACCAAATCACTATCAGGTGCTTGGGTCAGTGCTTGTTTGTTTTGGACAAAGTCACATCAAAGGAATGGAAAGCATCTTACTGACTTTGGGGGGGAATCTGAATCAGGCCCTCTGTGCGGAAAGCTAGGTACAACCTTCTATAGAATTTTGGAAGCAATGGTCCTTTTGCTCTCTCTTTTGTCTAGAATCAACGTAAATTTATAGTATGTGTGAAAGATAAAGTTAACAGTGACAGAGATGACAATAAAATATTCACTGACATTACTGCATCTGCAAACACACCAATTTTTGATAGTAGTGTAGGGTGACTACTCTTTAGTGAGCTCATCTTATATAGGGTAGACTGTCCCATACTTAAAATTACATTTATTTGAGTTTGTCTCTTTGTGGCTAGGTGCTATTCCATAGTCTGTCTTCAGCTGTTAAGTGCTGATGCACTGTTCCTGTGATTTATTGTTCTCATAACCAGTAATACGTCTCTTATGTATATGCTTTCTTTTTCTTATCTCTTGTCTCTGATGGTCATATTAAAAAAAACTTTTCATGGTTTTGTGGCTTGTGCAGCAAGTCTGTGTTTTACTTTTTTTTACACTCAAAATGTTTCCCTCTGCAGTTTGTTTAAAAGTTGAGATTAAGCTCTGTGAGAGGGAGAATGACCTAAAAAATTCATAACATCCTCTGGAATGCCTTGAATTCAGTGAGTGTTGAGAGAGAAGGGAAAACTAATTTCCTGGTGCAAGTCTCCCATGCTTGTTCAAAGCTACTACAGTCAATGTTTTTGCCAGCTGTCCATGAGCCTTACCTCTACAAGCAGCATCCTTTTTTTCCCATTTAGCCATTATTATGACTCTTTTTCAGCCACATGTGTTAACCATATTTGAGTAGCATCTCGTGCCTTGTTTGCTAAACCTAACAAACCCCTTATTCTACATCCATTTGCTGTTTTGCAGTTGTGATTTTGCTCACCGGCCAGCCCCTGGGGCTGAGGATGGTTTTGTCCAGGTGGATTTCCAGACAAAAAGCCAATCAAAACTCTCAGTAACACCTTTGCTAATACATATTTAAGAAAACGGAAGAGAAGGTTGTGGTGCAGTTGAAATTGGTAGCCATGTAGGAGCGACGGCAGGCCCCGAGTGGGGGCCAGGCCTCCCTCCTCCCCTGGCCCTGGGCCGTGGGCAGGTGTAGCACTGAAGCCCCCCTTCTCTCCTATAAGAGAGTGGAGAAAAAAAAACTTTAGAGGACTGACTGCTTGGACAAAAGCCACTGCAGAAGAATTCCAGCAGAGAGATAACGAAGTGTCCAAGGTCAAAACTGGCAGCCAGAAGAGAGAGAAAAGAAGTTCGAAGTGTGTGTGGGGGGGCTGTTTCTTCCCCTTTCACTCTCTCTCTTCAGCAGGGAAAAGACTGAAAAATAAATCCCTGCCACCTATGAAAGTTTGTTGGGGTGAAGAGACCCCATGCGGCTCACAAAGGAGCTTGTGGATGTACAAGGAAGCCGAGACTTCTTGAGAAGGACTGAAATAAAGCATGTCCTGTTGAAGATTTCTGACCCTGAAAGGGATGAGGCTTACACTGGAGTGAGAACGGCTCAGGTAAGCATGGGATCTCAGTGAGAGATCTGTGATGCTGATGCTGGAAATTTGTGACCCTGAGAGAGAGAACCTACGCTGGAGCAAGAACGGCTCGGGTAGGGATGTTGGGATCCGTGTGTGCCATCCATGCTAGACCCATGTCGGAGAGGTCTATCAAGGACTGTTCTCCTGTGGGGAGGGACCTCACAGGGAAACAGGGGTAGACTCATAAGCCATTATCGCCTGTAACCCTGTGGTGAAGATCTATGGTGGGCAAGTGTCCCCTTGCAAGCTCATGGAAGAAAAGACCTTCAGGGCCTGGGTAACCCCCAGCCTCCGGTCTTAGCCCAGGATGGGGGTAGGCCCAGCCCTGGAGACCAACACAGAGAAAGAGAGAGAGAAAAAGAGTTCCAGCTGCGACGAGAGTGCTGCAGAGTTATTGAAGATACCTGAAGCTCTGAAAATGGAGAAAGAAACTACTTCTCCTTCTTGGACTGATATAAAGGGGGGAGAAGTATTTCTGTAAATACATAGTATTTTTTACATAATTAGAATTGTTATAAATATAGTTCTTTAATTTTAGCTTGCTAGTAATAAATGTTCATATTATTTTCCCAAATCAGATCTCTCTTGTCTGCATAAACCTTCTCTCAACTAATAGTAATTGTGTCGGGAGTGAGAGCAAATTGACCCAGAGCAAAACCACGACAGCAGTCAAGTGGTCCCAGGGTGTTAACTGAGTGTCTTCGCAGCAGAGCCACAGTCTGACTGTTTTGACTTACAACATTGTTAGCAAGAGTTTTCCTCTCTTCCAAGTTGCAGCTCAGTAAAACAGCAAGTCTGGCAAACAGAGCTTATCCCTTCACAAAATATGGTCATATGCAAATGGCTGCATTTTAGGTGTCCAGAAGACCTAAGTTCAGATGCTTTTACTGCATGGAGGTAAAGGCTGCCCTTCTAATGCTGAAATTTCCTCACTCACTGCAACACCAAGTGATTCCTGTTCGCAGAACATACTCGCCTAGGAGTAATGGGGATATTGGGTGGGGTTTGTGCTGCTCTGTTTTAGAAGAGGTTTTTCGTGCATCTTTTTGTTCTCTTCCTATTCACACTACAGGGAATGATACGGCTCAGTGTATTTGTTGCCTGCCCAACTTCCCTCTGTTCCATGCACTGTGGTGTATAATTAACAAACAACATGCCTTTTATACAAAGGAAAAGCAATAGGTGGACTACATGGCAATTTTCTAGTATGCAATTGTGTTTCCAGAGCTGTGCACATTGCTGCTGACACTCTTACAAATATAATAGTATGAATTTAGCACACCAACAGAAATGCAAGGAAAAGGTAAAGCCATGCTGGCTTCTTCAGTGCTAGAAAAAACAACAAATTAAAATGTTTGGCAAACAGAGGACAAAATTCACAGGGAAATACTTGTACTTCCAAGATTCTCAGGGTACATCAAGCAATAAAGTTTTAGAATTTATTACAGCTTTGTGCTCTCATTGTTATTTTTATCCTTCTCTCTCCTTCCCCACTTCACTTCATTAAGCTTGCTTATAAAATTATCAATTAAAAGTAGTCCATGTACAAGGAATGGTAACAAAGTGTTCCTTTTGTGTCCAAAACATGTTGCATAGTTGCCTAAAATCACACCGAGTTACTGTGAACTTTAATAAGGTCTTCAAATAATCTGGTAAAATGTTTCTGTGAGAACAGTAAAGTTATTATGAGCTATAGTGTTTAGAGGGTAAAGTTGAAGTTCTCTGAGTAAGTGTACAAGTTTGAATTTGATGAATGATGGCTTCATTACTCATGAAAATGAGCAATAGCTAGTGTGATGTGTGCTAAGCATCAGGTAGCAAGTGTTAAAAGTTGCCATATTTGTCAGTATGGAACCATACTTTTTTCCAACACTCCTTGTCGGAACATAGGTAGTAAAGTTTCTGCCTATTTTTAAATGGGGCAAAATATTCACTAAAAATGGAGGATCAGGCCAATCCATTTATCTGTATCATGGGATCAGTGAGCTAGGAAACCACTCCCTGCCAACTAGATGGCGTTAGCACAACTGTATGTAGACAACAGAGAAAGACTCCCCAAAAGATAGAGCTCTTTTCAAGTAAACCATAATAATTTGTAGCTTTTTTCTTTACTCATATGAGTAGTTTGACTGATTACTGGCATGCAGGAGATGGCCTGGGTTTGGCCCAATTAGATGTTGTTTCTTAAAATTCCAACAATAACATTCCTACACATTATTCTACAGAGCTCTTGCCTCAGGGCCCAATCTTGTCATCCTTCCACACACAGAATTTCCATTGAAGTCAGGATCAAGAAAATTATAAACCATACAGCATAAAAAGATATGCTTGGTTTATTTGGCACTGGAAAGCTCTATGTACAGGCCTTTGGGTGCCATTCCATGATTTTGACAGAAACAAAATGGGAAACAGGGGAAGGTTAATGTATGAGTATTATCAAAATTATAATAAAGAACATATAGTCCTGGTTAGAGTCAACCAACATTGACCTGTAAATATTGAAATGCACCTCCTGAAATGAAACTATTCTTTGAAGACTAATACCAATTCTTTTCTCATGACCTTATCCTCACCTCCCCCAGGCTAGCCTAGTAGTATGGATGGACAAGGAGCAGTGGATGCTTACAATCAGCTGGACTCTGCAAAAAAGAAGTCTGTTAGTAGTTCTTTCATAAATGCCCCCAACCATGTTTCCCAAAATGTTGTCACCTTTAGATTGCTCTTTCAGAATATGCTCTGGGTCAAGCTGCCCTGAAAACCTTTACCTTAAATATGACTAGATTCTATGTCTGCTTTGCATAAGACCACTTTATTCTTAGATACTCTCTTTCCCTACCTGATCTTGCCTGAGATGTTCATGTGTGCCCTCAACATATTTGCAGGGCTGAATTATTTTGACTTTCCCAAGTTCAGATGCAGAAATTGTCAGGATTCAATGCAACATGATTACTTCTTCTAACCTTTTATCTGAGTGTCAGCATGCAGAAAAAGGACAGGTCAAGTTAAAGCATGAGAAATCACTTCATAACAGTTTTGACTTATTTCTAAGAAGACCAGGAAGACTTTAGGCATACAAACATACTAAAAAACCTTACAAGTGTCTAAATAGTCAGTTTGAGTTTTCTGATGCTCTCAGTGGTTAGAAGTTTCTGAAATTCCTTTTTAGTTTCATTCTCATTATCTCTTCTATTTTATTTTTTATTTTACATGCTAAGAAAAAAATATATGGCAAACAATGCCTCAAGCATTGCAGCATGGTTAGGAATCAGGTTTCTAAATGTCCCAGTTAATATAATGTATAATGTTGTATTCATCAGCATCTCATCTGATTGAAATAATTTGACTGGAATTAAACTATTGCTACTAAAATTTATGTAAAACTTATGAAAAATTTATTGGTTTATAAAATCCTTGCTTTTATCCAGGACTAACAATTCCTATGCAATGCTAGTGATCCTCCCACAAACAGTTGAGAGAAAATAAAATACAAGGGAGTTCATCAGTTCATATTCCCTGAGATCCTCACAGTTACTCTTCTTTGTGATCCGGTCTTTTAACTTTTTCATTACTTTAATCTTAAAAAATAGATTTTTAATTAAATTCAGAGCTATTATTCCCCTTTAGGGGAGGTGGGAAAAACAAATGCAACTCTGCTGAAGGACCTCTGAGCATAACATTTTCCCTCTCTTTACAGTTCATTTTGGCATTTTTATATATCTTCTGCTAATAAAATGTAATGATTTTCATCTTTTACTTTGACATCTGAGTCTGTATCTTTTATCTGTTGTTTACAGTGTTTCAGCCCATAAATAAATCATATGACAAAATAAATTACTTAATCTTGTGTTTTATTTGGAAACACATTAAAGCCTAGCTTTGGTGAGAAAAAAATCACTTTACACCTTACAATTGCTTATATACTTTTATGACTTTTGTGTCACGTTCAAATACTATCAAGGTGTCATATCAATACCAATTGTTCACAAGAGCCACATTTTAAACCTTTCAAGTTTTTTGATAGAGTTTGATAGGAATACTTTGAAATGAAAGTACATCTGTCTTTGACAAATGGCATTTTCAGTTCTGAGTGTTTTTTTTTTTAATATGTTGTTATAGTGCATTACAAAAGCAATATTAATCCCCAGAACTTTCTTCAAATCATGTACATGTGATTGTAATGAAGTCCGTTTTTCCAGTTGCCTGTATGCAAGGCTGTTTGTTGTCAGCATCTGTTTTTTTATCCACTATGAATTCACTTATTTTGCACATTCACAAAGTTGTTCTTTTGTATTTTTTAGATCTGTTTAACTGGCAAAATAAATGGTACTGTACTGAATTTCAGGTTGTATTTTTATTCTTAAATCTTTTAAGACATATTTTTCTTCCACAACGAGAAATAAATGATAAATATTTTCTCCACTGTTGTGAAAGAAGAAAATTTTATAACCTCAGTGCGTTTGTCATGTTTTTACCTGGTCAAAGAAAGTTAAATCAAATTCTAAATAGTTGCTTGCAATCTCTTCTAGAAGCTTCTTTCCTTCACAAATGTCTCCCACAAAACTATCTTTCACATAGACAGTGTGCCCTCTTTTCTTAGGTTAATTGCTGAAATATTATGTGGTTTGGTTTCATTCTTCATAATTTCCCGATTCTATTCCAGGACATTTGGGATAGAGCCCAAGAGCTTAGCATGTTTTCCTTTTTTCATGGTAAAATTGTGCAAATATGCATTAGAGTGTGAAAACAAACAGTCTAATACATTTTTGCAAAGCTCTTTATGTTTACTGTTTATTGCAGATACCAGATCCTAATTAAAATGCGCTAACAAAAGCCAAGATACAAAGAACAAAGATATAACGAAGCCTCATCTTTTAAAAATACTTGTGATTAATCCCAGAGGACACTGTGTCATGCGTCATTATTATAAAATTCAAGAAAGTTAACTACATCTTTGGAAAGGATATAGTGCCAAACACTGTATCCAATCCATAGAAAAATAATCATATTATGGTCATGTTTTCTAAGGAATAATCTTTTCAGATCCTATAATGGCATCCAGCTACAGTCCCTCTTGTTTATGGTTCCTTCCACTTCTCAGTGAAAACTTCTTGAATAGGTTTTTAAACATCTTGAAATTCTTCTTCCTCTTACTGACATTTGCCTGTAAATAGATACCTGTCATTATTAAAAAGGAGTGATTTAAATTTGATCCCAGAAGACATTCTCAAACAAGAAATTAACTAATGCTTGTTAATTTTAACTGTGTGGAAACATGTTACTGCTTGGTTTTAATTCTGTTCAAGCAAAGATCAGGCTTTTAGAGATCACATTTTGTATTCACTTCAGGTGAAATAAACTTCTGGTCCAGTAACTGGTGCCTGCAATGAGGTAGAATTGCTGGAGTCCTGTTATGCTTTGGATCTGGAGATTAGAGCATTCATGCAAAGTAATTCTGTTTTCCTCTATACTGTGGTATTGAAGCATAGAAACTGGGAACATGCATGGATTAGGTATATTAGCAAACACAAACTGATCAATCTGTTCACAAACTGTGAATTCACTGATCAGAAATTTAAGTGTATGTCAGCCATGCAATGGTTTGTGGTGGTGTCTTAGCATCTGAACAACTTTTTACTGAATAAATGGCACCATCCTCTCCCTTAGGTATCCCTGTTACTTCTTCCCATGTAAATAAAGCACTAAGGATTTGGGAAAGAGATTTGTCCTCTAAATATGTCAGGCAATGAATGCCTGTAAGAGATTATGAACTCAGCACATGCTGGAGATTCCTCTTCAGGAATTCCAGTCTTTCAGGTGAAAAGCAGAGGGTAACACTGGTGCTGAATGATACTTCCCTGTGTTTAGGAATGGGATTTTGCACCTCTGCCTTGTATTTCCCTGAAACAGAGCAGAGGGAAACAAGCAGAAGTCAACAATGGAAAATAATAATAATAATGGCCAGTCTTCACGAGTGAAGATCCGGGGAAGGTCTTTACACCTTCCAGCCTGCGCATTGGATTTTTTAGGTGAGACACAGTGTGCGCGGAACTGAGCCCACCCTTTAATCCTAAGGTTCATCTGCCGGGGCCAAGCGAGCTTGGACGGTGGCAGCGAGGTCCTCAGGACGTAGATGGGTTGCCTTTCAAGGGCTAACGAGCCCCACCTGCCCGGGAGTGGCCCTGACCGGGAATCGAACCTGGGCCTCGGTGGTGACAGTGCAGCGCCTTTACCACTAGACCACCAGGGGCTCCACAATGGAAAATAAACTTTGTAAGAAAGACTGGATACATTACAGGTGAATCAGAGGCCAACACAAAAATGCTCTGTGGAACATGGTTTTTTCTCAGTTAGGCTGGTTGCGTAGTCACTGTCCAAAAGCTTTCGTGTGATTTTCCCTTTCTTCAGAAAATTAAAACATTACTAGGGCTTCATTTTGCTTCTCAGGATATGTAGATCACACTGGAAAGTCTTCTGGATCTTCTCTGTGTCTGGATGTTTCAGTTTTCTCAGATTTTAATCTTCCTACTTTTCATTCCAGGACTTCAAGAAAAAAATTGTCACCATGCCGTTTTCGAAATATCTTGGGCACTATTGTTCTTTTCCTGTCTGTATATCAAATTCTTATGGTGCATGGGATTGTTCCTTTCATACAGCAGCTGGTATCAATTAATACAAAGTTATTTTGAAATCCTGACAAAGTTGTACCACAAACTCTGCTTAGTTTGTGTTTAGATTGTTTAATAAATTAAAAAGTGCTCAACCTTCTGAAAACAGGAAGTAGGAAACCTAAGTAGGCACATCTTCCCTCCTCATTTTGCTTTGTTTTAGTAAGTAGCTAATATCCCATTATTTTATTACATAAAGTATGTATTTGAGAAAATTTAATTTGTATTTCTGTTGTTCCCATAACCTTAAACAACTGCAAACCCTTTCAGGTGTTGCATGGAGAGGGCCACTCTGAAAGATTAACATTGTCCCGTCTCTTCAGATTTCCTCCAGGGACCACAAAGGAGACAGGCTCTTTGAGGCCAGGAAACTGCTGAATTAATTCTCTAGGGAAGTGGTTTTCTATCCACTAACGGTAAAGGCAGTTTAAGGAAATTTGACTCATTAGTTTAAATTAACCCTTGAGAATGCCGGTCTGAGTTGTTTTAGAATAAGGGGAATTTCATTTGTTCTTCAGTTAACAAGCTTGTAAAATCTTCAGAACTACTTTTGAATGAAACAGAATATTTTCTAATGTAAAAATACATTTCTGTAACAGGGACTGTGTATGAGAGGTATTTGCTAGTATTGGCAGACTAGCATTAAGCTCCTCAACTGAAATTCTCAAAAGGTTAAGAAGATATTTAGGAAAATAAAGATTTTTCAGCTTTAATTTGACAGTACTGAAACATCTTTGAAATCCTGCTGGTCACTCATCAGCCAGGGCAGCTCCACACACCTTGTGTTTGAGAAAGGTTCAAGTGGTACTCTTTCATTTGATCTACTCTCCCTCTAATATAGGTTCCTGCAAATTCCTTTTGTCATTAGTGTACCTTAAAATCATAGATCAGCAGCCTGAGCCTATCCTTGGCCTCACAGTATACATTTCCCCTTTTAATGCAGTGTAATTTGTCAAATAAACTATATACAGCATCTTCCTGTGATGGGGCTATGTAACATGTTCTTTTCCTATCTCAGATATATTCTTTTCTGTGGTGTTTGTTGTCGATAGGAGAGAAGGTACTACTGGCAACCTGAAATAAGACAAAGGTTTTAATTCTTTATTGTTCACCAGGTGCAACTGAATTTACAATATGAAAAAACCCCACATTTTTTTCTCTGTTCAAGAAAGCCTCAGATGTGATTATTTTTTTCTCCTTTCGGTTTCTATCTGAAAACTTCTGGAACAAAGTAAAGGAGATATGGAACATGTATAGTTTTTTTTTGTTGATGGAAATCATTGGGTAAAAATGGAGTGAGGGCATTTAAATCCCAGGATATATGTAAAGAGTTCATACCTCCTCCTTCTCACTCTCTCTTCCCACTTCCCATTTACAGGTACACTTTGGACCTGCGGAATTGACACCTTTATTTTTTGCTGCTGAGCTCTGCCTTCTTTCTGAACTTGGTGGCTACTCACCAGAAGTGTGGACATAAATGGGAGGCTGCTGTTTGACACGGTATGTAACTATGCCACGGTAACAGAGCTCTACTGTTGTATTTGAAATGCAGGCTCGCATTCCATCGGTTGCATTTGTCATGTGAAAAACCATACTGTGCTCTGCTAATGGCTCTGGAAAGCAACTGCTGTTTGGCAAAAAGGGTTAAGTACAGTGGGTTCTACTCCTGTGGTATAAAACACTGAGTGGCAAATTGCATCAGAAGAAGTCAGCACCTTGTAAGAGTGTAAAACCCTGGAAAGAGCTTGGCATTCAAGTGTCATTGAATAGTCTGTTGATGGGAACACACTAACAGTTTAATTTGGACCTGATAAAATCTTACAAGGTTTGTGGTTTTGTCTTCTCTTGTATGTGCCCTTTTTGATCTTGCTAATAAAAATAAGAAAAGAAAACTGTAAAGAAAAAAGTACCTTACAAAAATACGTGCTTGGACTGACTCAGGCACAATTAAGCGAGAACACGCCAGTCTTAACCTGCTGAGCTGTGTGTGGGTGTAACAGCATGAACAGAATTTGACACTCTCTACTGCCCGATACCACTGAAATATCTATGCAGAGTGATAAGCAGATAACAGATTGTCAGCCTTTTAGCTGAATTTCCTATTTTTGTTGGTATAAATCAGACTCTTGCTTTTTTCCCCCCTCTTGTTCTTCACCCTTTCCTTCTCCTTTGAGATATCCTGAATCCTTGCTGGAACCCTGCCAAATCCTTCGCTGCCTGTGTCATTCATGTCTTTACATCCTTTCATTTTTTAGTCTTTGTCTCATGCCATCCTTCTCACCAGAGATTCCACTTCTACTCTGCATGCAGGCATCACTGAGGGCATACGTCCCTTCTTTCTTTCAGCTTTCCTGGAAGCTCAACACATTGCCTCTGTGACACTTGCATCCTATGCTAGTCTGGGAAATGAGACTCCAGATTGAGACCACCCCCATGTCAGGTGCCCAGCTACTGCTCTGCATAATGCATTCTGCGTTCCCTGACGGGATTCTGATGGAGAGATGAGTAGCCTTCAAAAATGCTTAGGAGATGTTACATTTCACAGGGAATTACTTAAAACATTGGCCTTACCTTGGGGCCAACCAAGAGAGGCACATGATTACTAATCTATGTACATATCTATTCACTCTTTTGGGCTTCCTTGGACAAATTAATACTCTTATGAAGACACATAAAAAGGTACTGAAGAGGACTAAAGACACTACCCTTCTATATATGCAGAGTAGCCCTGGAAGTCGGCTAAGTTTAGGATTGTATGTATATGTTCTAGAACAGAATTTAGCCCACCCAATACTGGAATGGTGATTTGCAACTTTGACTGGTTTGGAGAGTAAAAAATTTGAAAACTAAGCTAAGGGCCAGATAAACTTCTCCATTTCCAAAAAGGGACAAATAAGAAGGAATATTCCTTCCTTAATGCATAATTTCTCCTTTCTAGAGTAAAATATAATAAATTACTCTAAAGACAAACTTATCATCAAGAAGGCAACAATGCTGTTAATGTTTTAAGCATAGTACTCTGTCTGAGTTTACTCTGCCTTATGGAAATATCAAAGTAATTTTGATTATGCCCAGAGGTTTAATATAGCCATTAGAACAACAGCTACTCTATTGAAGTTACACTACTGGATTTGTTATGTTGATTCAGCACTAGAACTATGACTCTTATTCTTCCAGTTGCATTTGTGAATTTGTTTTTGTTTAAGTTTGAGTAATTGAAGTCTTGTGGGAAGTAAAGTCATTGTTCATATGCTTATTTCAATCTGTGCAGGGAAAGCCAATTTTCTCTTGTTAAATTATATTTCTAATGCTCGACAGGGGTAGTTGCAGATACTTGCTGTCATGCCTTGCTTTCATTGAAATATGCTTTAGCTGGTTCTCCAAGCTGTATTATCACCCCCTGATGTTTCAGCAGCAAGATGATTCGTTCAGAATGGTCTTATCTCATTTCTGACATCTCAAATCCATGAGATGAGATCATCTGAGAAGGATCTGAAACTGATATTCTGCAATGTGGTTAATACAGAGCTATTATTTAAGTACAGCAATGACAATGGGGCAGATATATATATATATATATATTTTTTTTAAGGAGCTTTCTGCTTTGAAGCTGCAATCCCATATCCATGTCCTCACTTCCTTTGGTACTACATTTCCCACATCTGTGTTGCTCATGGCTCATCAAATGCCATTATAGACTAAGCATAACCTTTCACTATAGTGGTGAGAAGGGCAAATCTTGACCTGAATATTATCTTAAAATAAATGACACTTTTCTTGGTTGCTGTGTTGAAAAAAAAGACATCCTGCCAACCAGAACACTCTTTCTTTGGCAGACCATTGTGGCTTGCAGTACTTGGGATCTCTGGTTGAAAAACAGTTTTTGAGAATCTGATCATTTTGTTTAAGTGCTTAACAGAGGCCAGAAACTTCTGGAAACATTTTGTCAACTATCGTATAAATGCAACCATTTAAAAAATAGGCAGAGACAATGTAATTGTACAGTATCATACCATAAACCAGTAAGAAACTCGCTTCTGAACAGAGGACAAGTCTTTTGTTCAGGTTTAATGAAAGAACAGAGCAGCTTTAATAAATGATAAAAAGTTGATCTAAGTCCCCCTCAAGTAAACGAATGGCTTTTTATCAGGCTTCTAATGCACAGAAAAAAAATCCTGTCTTTGTTACTCTTTGATTGCTGAAAATGCTTTGCAGATTTTGAAAAAAGTGAATTTTTGAGTTTTGTCACAGCTTTAGGGCTGACTTTAAGCATTAATAGTCTTAATTTCAAAACAAATTTGAATGGAAAATAGCTGACTGTGCAATGAAGCCATGTGAATGTTTGGGGATAGAGTGAGAGGATGTGCTTCGCTTCTTATTGTTTAGTTGCTCGCTTTTTTTTTTTTTTTCAAATAAGCATTTAAGGCATATGAGATGGCATAGGCATTCTCTTAAGACATTTAAGGAGATATCATCTGAATCCCTTATTTTCTCGGGGTACTGAAGGAGAAAGTATTGATTAGTGTATATGCTGGAATTCACATCGTATTTGTAGAGAGCTAATAAAAAAATAAAAAGGCTGTAGTCCCAGCAGAGTTTTAGCAAAAGTAATAGTAACAATAATGACTTTCCTACAAATGCTTTCACATGTTTGGAAAATTTTCTGCTCTCTTTTAATAGCTATTAGGCTTGTTACACTGAAGTGTGTAGACTTAAAGGAAATTAAAATGAGAATATGTACACTGTGGCACTACTGTTATACTGTTTCTGGGGTTTCTGATGTCTTAATGTTTAGTTCTCTGCCCATGCCTGCAGTGGTCAGGTGGAGACGGTATGCCAAGTTCAGCCTCTCAAACTGACAAAAAATATTGAGAAGAATGGAGCTTTTTGAAGACAAGTAGACAGTAGCCATGAAATCTGCTGTGTGTAAAGAGCTCTTAAAAGATCTGTCTGCAGAAAAAGCCCCTGAACAGAGCTTAGGCAGATTTTGAACAGGTTTTCTGCTGCATGGGAATAAATTTCAAACACACAAGGAAAAATGTTTCTCAATCCTGCTCTTCACAGGTCATTTTGTTTTGTTTGTTTCACTGCTGTAGCCCAAAGACACTGTTTCCCTCTTCCTGAGATTATTTGAGCAAAATACTTCCGATTTATCATTGAATACAATTATTGTATGCTAAGAAAGATGAGAAAATGTTTTGTGAACAGATACATTAGTTTGCCATATCTGTTACAAAAAATAATTCTTTCTCTCGGTACCTGTTCTTGCAAGGGCTGGTTACTGAGCTTGCATCAAAAAACCTGGTTCTTCATCTGGCTTTCTATAATACATATATATTTTAAGCCTCAATTAATAATTCAGATTAATTCATAATCAGACTAAATTTTAAGGGAAATATTATAAAAATCAATATCAATAATTCATTATGTCTTTTTGGTTAGAAAGATAATTTCTCTGAAAATTATTAGGAAAGAAATAATTTACACAAACCTTTATCTTTACAGTCTTACAGTGACATACTAATTATTATTGCTCAGATTGGCATGAGAATAATCATTAAACAGGTATTTAGTTACAGGCAACTGTCTTGCAAATCTAATAATCTGATGTATGAGTATCAGGAGCATTGTCCCATTTGATAGAACTATCCTTCTTTATAATTTGGGAACCAAGAGACATTTTTGATGGTCATAATAAAGGTAGGTGTATATACGCGTATACAAACACATATATGTACACACACACTCTTATGCTCTTTAATTAGTCTTTGTTTGGTAGGAAACAAGACAGATTTAAAAACAGAGTCACAGAATCACAGAGTTACATAATGGTTGAGGTTGGTGGGAACCTTTGGGCATCACCTGGTCCAATGTCCCTGCTCAAGCAGGGCCTGCTAGAGCAGGCTGCCCAGGACTGTGTCCAGATGGCTTTTGCATATCTCCAAGGATGAAGATTTCACAAAATCTCTGGGCAACCTCTGTCAGTGCTTGGTCAGGCACTGAAAGAGTGTTTCCTGATGCTCAGATAGAGCGCCCTGTGATTCCGTTTGTGCCCTCACTGGGCACCACTGAAAAGAGCCTGTCTCAGTCCTCTTAGCACCCTCCCATCAGGTATTTCTCTTCTTTAGAATGATTAATCCCAGTTCTCTCAGATTTTGCTTGCAGGAGAGATGTTCCAGTTCCTTCATAACTTGTGGCCATTTGTTAGACTCTCTCCGGCTCAGAGAGCCACAGAAAGCTCTCAGCTGTGGAGCTCAGAACTGGTCACATTACTCCAGGTGTGGCCTCACAAGTGCTGAATAGATGTAAGCATCTATTTAGAAAAGTAGAGAGTACCATGGAGTAGATTCAATTTGATTTAAGTCAGGTTGAGAAAAACACTAAACAACTGAGTTCTCATTGAGCAGAAACATTTCTTTTATGTCTAGAATGAGGAATTTCACAAGTGGGGTAACACTGGTTTATGTGTTTAATAGCTAACCTTTATGTGTCTAATAGCTAACCTTTATTACCCCCAGCAAAACAGCAGTTGTTTTTTATAGAGAAGAAAAGTAAATAGTTAAGGTACTAGAAGAATATCTAAATGTTGAACACTTAAGTATGTTGCTATTCTTTTATATATGTGAAAGATGCACACATGTATTTCAATAGCTGTATCTTGAGGGAAGGCTCACAATATTAGAATTTGAAATAAACAAAGCAGAATTATTTAGTTTCACTTCCTGTTAACTGCCAAAGCCCCCTTTTTGTTTTGGTTTTTTTCCAGTGAATTCAGTACTGACAAGTGCTAAGGTTTAAAGTCCTCTGCCTCCTGCTGGATAGCTTTTTCATTGACATCTGAGAATTGTCTCCAGTTTGAAGGAATTTAAGGGCTTGCATAGATAATCTTTTCTATAGTACATTTATGGTGACAGGTTGAGAGGTCCCTGTTGCTCTGCTGCTACTCCTAGTAATTCAGAATGCTAAAGACCTCTGCAACTTCTTTCTTCAGTTGTCTCTTTTCTGAAGAGTCCTTATCTACTTAGCACACTTCCCATGGAAGCCATTGCAAATCTGCAATTATTGTTGTTCTCCTTTTTTTAACATTGTTTGATTCTTTTGGGAATAGTAGGGAGCCAGAACAATACAGAATAATTAACATTCCACTCTTAGATTTATAATGTGGTACAGTATTATGTCCTAATATTCAGTTTATTTTTCACTACTAATAACCATTAAAAATGTGTTCTTATAAACCTGTTAGAATCCCAAGACCTTGTTCATCAATAGCAATAAGGGTTTTATATATATAAAATTCCACATTTTCCCCACATTTCTATAGCTCCTTGTTGAATTTCATCTGTCATTTCAATACCCAGTTATTGTTTCTTGCAGTGTTGCAGTCAGTTCTCTGACTGGCTTAGTATCATCATCATCATCAGACACTGTCACCTTATTTCTCCCTTCCTCTTCCATATCCCTTTGGAATATGTAGCTCTGTAACACCCCGCTGGCAGTGGCCCTCTGCATTAAAAGTGCATTGTCTGTTTCCTTCACCCAGCATTTTGTCCTGAGTTATTCTTTTATCCTTTTATCCCTGAGAGGATCTTCTACTTAAGAGCTTTTCTCAAAGGACCTTAATTTTAAAAAATTAAACAGAATAATAAGTTCAGAGACTACCTCCTAGCATGAAATTGGATTTCAAGTGAGAGTTTAAGCACTCATCACTCAAAAACTCTTAACTTCCTCAAATCAGCTATTTTATAAGGTTAATGCAACATTAACATCAATGCAATCTTATTTTTTCAGCCAATCACAAATATTTTCCTCATGTTCATATTTAGCCTGGCATTAGCTAAGTAAAACTTATGCTGTGGTCAAATGTTCTTGTGCTTTAACAGACATCCAGTTCTTTTTCTGGGCAGATAAGAAAAACAATGAAATAAGTTTCAAAGAGAAAGGAAACTGCTATAAACTTACTTCTTTGGGGTTTTGTCCTGCTTCTTTTTACAATTTCTGTTAGTTAATTGACATAGGACTGGGAAGAGTTACATCTTTGTCAAGCAAAACCACACCATGTACTACTTTTGTGTTTTGGAGGCCTTAGAGTTGATGGTTCAGCCGAGGCTCAACAGAGGCTGAGGACGAGTCCTACCTTTCATGCACCATCAGCACAGCCGTGTATCTGTGTGCTTCTGATGCTATGAGTGAGTACATGGCCATCTTCTGCAGACTCTCTGTGGGGAAGTACAACTCCACTACCTCTCACAGAGGCTTGGGAGGATGGCATCCTCCTGGCCCCTATAATTGCATCTATGACCCTATAACACAACTTTATAGAATCCTTTACTATTTTTTGGGGGGGCTTCTGAAATAGAAGGTTCAGGTACGGCCCTATTTTCAAATACCTGACAAAATAAAGTGAGAAAAGGATGGGAAAGATTGCAAAGATGGTACAGCAGGGATAGATAACTGAGAGGAGACCAAAAAAATCTAGAACAAAGTAAGGAATTTGAGAGGGAATGGTGTGAAAGTGGATAGAGGCACTACAAGGCAAACAACATGAATAATTCTGTCGGGGCATGTTTTTGTGTCTCTGCTTATTTTCGCACCATACCTAATGTGCTGTTGTTCACGGAAAAATATAATGCTACGTGAAGTGGGATCACTGGGCGATGTAGTATGTTCAACTTTGAAGCTTTTAGAGTTACACATAAAATATTTTCTGGAAGTTTCTTTTCATTTTTACCCACTTACACAGATTATTCCTTTTATTCACAGAATCACAGAATATACAAAGTTGGAGGGGACTTGCAGGGATCATCGAGTCCAACTCCTGGCCCTGCACAGGACCATCCCCAAGAGTCACACCATGTGCCTACTTTGAATCAAACATATCATCCAAACACTTCTCGAACTCTGTCAGACTTGGTGCTATGACCATTTTCCTGGGGAGCCTGTTCCAGTGCCCAAACACCCTTCAGGTGAAGAGCCTTTTTCTAATATCCAACCTAAACCTCTCAACAACTTCAGACCGTTCCTCAGGCTCTGTCACTGGTCACCACAGAGAAGAGATCTTGTCTGGAAGATCTGGAAGTGTCTGCCCTTCCTCTTCCCCTCAGGAGGAACTTGTAGACTGTGTTAGGGTCTCCCCTCAGTCTCCTCTCCTCCAGGCTGAACAGACCAAGTGACCTTAGCCGCTCCTCACACAGCTTCCCCTCAAGGCCCTTCACCATCTTCATTGCCCTCCTTTGGACACTCTATTAACAGCTTAATATCTGTCTTATATTATGGCACTCAAAACTACACACAATATTCAAAGTGGGCTGCCCCAGTGCTGGGCAGAGCAGGACAATCCCCTCCCTGGACCGAGTTGGTGATGCTGTGCCCGATGCACTTATTGCTTACCAGGGTGCTAAAAAAGCTTGAAGAAAACGTATAAATGCTGCCAATTTAGCTAGATCACATAGAAATAACTAGCAGAATAGCAAATATCTAGCAATTAAAAATTGGAAACTTTCTATGGTTACCTTATGGGAATTTATTTTACACCCCAAAGAGATTGTCAGGGTTTGTATTATTATATTTTTAAGCAAAGGTCTCGTATATCACCCCTTCCTCATTTTCGCTCTTACTTGTGTATGCTGCACAGCAATTTTCAGTTACTTATTCAGTTTTAGCCACAGCGTAAACATCTTTACCATCAATGTACAGTAATTGCAGTGGGGTGAGTACAGTTTTGCTAAAATGTTGTTAAATGGAGAGATGCTGGCAGTGTTTTATAAAGAAAAGAAACTGTGCTGTATTCATTACAGCTTCTTATTTTTGAAGTCTCACCTTTTAATATTTTCTGATTGTATATGTTTATTTTTAGCATTTTCTTTCAGGATGCTTAAAATCATAGCTTTGATTTTATCTTACACCTTTGGATTCTGTCCTGCTCTTGGATACATGGAGCATTCCTTCAAGTATCTGGACTTTATTTGGTACTTGAGACCTATAGATCAGCATATTTCAGGCTTCCTTTGTGAATAGCTTCTGTGATTCTAAGATTAATTTTATGGTTAAAACTTCTCTAATGGTTACATCCTTGTGAAAAAAGACCATTTAGTTTGCTCTTTGTCCTACATATCACTGCTATCAAGCCATTGTAAAATACCACTTGATTGGTCAGGCAGGACTTACCCTTTTTGAAGCCATGCTGGATGTCCCAAATCACCTCCCTGTCCTGCATGTGCCTTAGCAGACCTTCTAGGAGGATCTGTTCTGTCACCTTCCCTGGCGCAGAGGTGAAGCTGACAGGTCATTAGTTCCTGGGGTCCTCCACTCAACCCCTTTGGAAAGATGGGTACAATATTTTCCTTTTCCCAGTCACCTGGGACTTCACCTGACTTCTGTGACTTTTCAAATATCAAGAAGAGCCAATTCCTTTAGGACTCTGTGATGCGTCTCATTGGGTCTCATAGGTTCCTCAGGTGATCACGAACCTGATCTTTACTTCCAGTGGGAAAGACTTTACTCCCCTAGTCACCATCTAGTCAAGAGATGTGGGAAGAGAGGTTGCCATTGAAGATGGAAGCCTGTTACTAAATGGAAGGGGGGCCGTGGTGACAGGGGATGCAGAGAACAGAGTTACTGAATGTGCTCTTTGCATCAGTCTTCACTGACAAGACCAGCCCTCAGGAATCTCTGACCCAAGAGACTAGGGTAAATCAGTGTTGGAAGGAAGGCTTTCCTTTGGACAAGCAGAATTGGGTTAGAGAACATCTAGGTAAACTTGACATCCACAAGTCCATGGGCTCTGATAGGATGCAACCAGAGAGAGCTGGTGGACACCATAGCTAGGAAGCTCATGATCATCTTCAAAATATCATGAAGAAAATAAATGTCACCCTTGTCTTCAAAAAGGTCAAGAAGGAAGGCCCAGACAACTACTGCACAGTCTGCCTGTATCGGGGAATGTTGATATTTTTTGGTCTTGTTTGGGCCAGCCACTTGTGAAAGTTTTGTTCCTTGCCTGCCAAATTCACTGATAAACGAGAGCCTTGTCCTTGGAGAGAGAGTTTCTTGTATAAACTGTTTTAATTGGTGTTCTATGATTGGCTCATTGTCTGTAGAGGACATTTGAAGGAGAAACTGAAGAGGAGAGGATGAAGTAAAGCCCCCAGACCCAAATAGATAAGAGCCCTTAAGTGAAACAGCGCATGGGAAAGGGGGAGTTCCAAAGTTCTCATGCATGTGCTGAAGAGGTACGCTCACATAATGGGGGGAGGAACCGAAGGCCTCTGGCTGGGTGGTGTTGACCACACCGGCCCAAGGAGACGTCACCGGCTAATTGGATAAAAAATGCAGGTGACTCATGTTCAAGGCTCTCAAGCTTCACATGAAGGACAAGGTTGCCATTTGCGGGGACACCCGCTATCTCGTGAGCCTGCCAACACTCTGAGGATGCAGCCTCTGCTACGGCGAATTCTGGTTATTCTGGGGTCGGTAAGACAACCTCGTAAACTACACCTGCGTGAGTGGGGGTTTTACTGAGGGCTTATTTCACTCCTCTCCTTTCCTGTCTCTTGGGTTCCTGTTTACTTGGCCACTTTTGTAATAAATATTGGGTTTACTGTTGAGCTTTCAGCAGTGTCTTAGTTTTCAATCTTGGCATCCTTTCGAACTCACCCTGATACACTGCCTCATCTCAATCCCTGGAAAGGTGATGGAGCATCTCATTCTGACCTCATTCTCTTTGTTATCCACATGGATGATAAGGCAGTGACCAGGAGTAGTCAGCATGCATCTTTATAGGTAAATCATGCTTGACTGAGAATGCCCAATTGCCTTCTACAGTGGATGAGAGGAGAGCAGTGGGTATTATCTCCTTCGACTTCAGCAAGGCTTTTGACACTGTCTCATAACACCCTCACAGGCAAACTCAGGAAGTGTGGTCTGGATGAGTGGACAGGGAGGTGTATTGAGAACAGGATGAATGGCAGACACCAGACAGCTGGAATCAGTGGCACTCGGTCTATTGGAGGCCTGTCACTAGTGGTGTTCCCCAAGGTTCAATACTGGGCCCCATATTGTTTAACTTATTCACCAATGACCTGGATGAAGGGGTAGATGCCTCCTCAGCAAGTTCATTGATAACACAAAGCTGGGAGGAGTGGCCAATACCCCAGAGTGCTGTGCAGCCCTTCTGAAGAACCTTGACAGGTTGGAGAGATGGGCAGAGAAGGACCATCTGAAATTCAACAACGGCAAATGCAGGGTCCTGCACCAGCACAGGCTGGGGACTGACCTGCTCGAAAGCAGCTCTGTGGAGAAGGACCTGGGGGTCCTGGAGTATAACAAGCTGTCCATGAGCCAGCAGAGTGCCCTTGTAGGCAAGAAGGACAATGGTGTCCTGGGGTGCATTAGGAAATACATTGTTAGAAAAGCTGTCCGTCTACTCAGACTGCATCTGAAGCATTGTGTTCAGTTCTGGACTCCTCAGCACAAGAGACAAGGAACTCCTGGAATGGGTCCAGTAGAGGGTGACAAAGATTAGGGGACTAGAGCATCTAGGGGACTCTTATGATAAAAGGCTGAGAGAGTTATGCCTGTTCAATATCGAGAAGTGATGACTGAGAGGGATGCTCATCAATGTACAAAAATGTCTCTGAAGGAAGGGTGTCAAGAGGATGGACTCAGGCTCTGCTCAATGGTACCAAGTAATAGGACAAGACTAGAAACTGATGGGTAGAAACTGATGTACAGGAAGTTCTACCCAAATATGAGGAAGAACTTCTTTACTGTGCCAGTGACTGAGCATTGGAACAGGTTACCCAAAAGGATTTTGGAACCTCCCTCACCAGAGATATTCGAGAACCGTCTGGACACAATCCTGTACCATGTGCTCTAGGATGACTCTGCTTGAGCAGGGAGGTTGGACCAGATGTGGTCCCTTCCAACCTTATCCATTCTGTGACTCTGTGAAAACTGTTGATGAGCACCACAGCCTTCTCCTCATTCATCATCAGTTTTCCAGCACTGTTTCTCAGCATGGGGACACATTTTTTGACCTTCCTTTTCTGGTTAGCATACATGTAGAAGTCCTTTTTATTATTCTTTGCCAAGGTCAGTTCCAGCTTTGACTTGGCCTTCATCACCCCATCCCTACACAACCAAACTTTATCTCTGTACTCTTCCCAGGTTACCTGTCCTTGTTTCCACCACATGTGCATTTGCTTCTTTTCCTATTGTTTGACCAGCAGTTCCCTACTCAGCCATGCTGGCTGGTCTCAGCTTCCCTACCTTGCTGTCTCCTGGTTCTTCTTACAGTTCTAGTCACCTGCTTCGACAATCCAAGTTTCTCACCCCTACTCTGACTCTGTCCTGCCTTGGCTTCTCATTGTCTTTCTGTATCTACTGGTAACTTTTTGCCCATCATCTTTTTACCTAACTCTCTTTGCAGGAATATCTCTACACATATACTGCCAGTGCTGGCTCTTCCTCCACAAAGTCTTTTCTGCATCTTCTTTTCCTAACAGTTGACCCAGATCATTGTCTGGTTTCTGCCCCCTTCCCATGTCTCCTTCCTCCTATTTCCCCACTGTATTCCATTCTCTTCCACTTCATTTTTCTTCCTGTTCATAGGCTCCTTGATGATCCATTTACAGTATAAAATATTAGTATTACAATAATGTGAAATTCGAGCTTTTGAAAATGTGACTAAAAGTATTTTTTAAAATTATATTTCCTATTATTTCTGTGTGTCTCTGAGTTCATAGCCTTTGCAGTATATTTTGTTTATGGGCTAGAGCTTTTCTTCACATACTGAGTGCTAGAAGGTTGCATGCTTAGAAAATGGAAACAGATGCTCTCATACAATATCTTGGTTCCAGCACCTGAGGTTTCAGAAAGACTATCAAATGTTTCTAACTCTCCAATAAATTATGTAACTTGGCACTAATATGCTGATACTACGCTATCAGTAGCGCAGATCAAACAAATCTGAATTATTCTCACTCTTTAAGGCAGACACACTGAGGTGTGGGTTCCTTTGCATCGTGTATTTAGGTACTGAAAACAGAACAGCATGGTTGTGATGTCTGTATTAAATAATGAGGCAGAACATAGTCCTCTAGAGCAATAGGTTTCCCACTGTGTTGAGTCACTAAGCAAGCTGTCATTGTTGCTGATGTACTCTTATTTTTAGAAATCCTTCAATGAAAGTCAAGCTGAAGCCTACAACACCATATTTTACATTGCTTAAGTTGTTGTGATGCCAGGTTTCATTATTATTGATGTTAAACACTTAAAGAATATTTCTGGGTTACGCAAAAGGTCTTCACGCATTTCAATGATTTATGAAGCAAATAGGCTTGCTAGATGTCTGTGAAGTGCCACTGATGGATTCAGTGAATGTAGCAGTAAGCACCCATTACAGCACCTAGAACACAGTTTCTAACTGGTTTTTGTTCCATTAACAAGTTGTGAAAGAGCCTTGATGATGCTTTTAGCTGAGAAATATTTTAAAATGTAATTTTTTCTTTTCTCTTTTTTTTTTTTTTTTAAAGAATAATTCTATCTGAAAAAGCATGGAAAATGACAAACAGCTTCACAAAGAAAGAAAATGCATTATGTTACCATTCAGTCAATCCTGGCTGTATCATACGGCATCTTAGGATAGTAATATGATGTCTCAAGATAAATTGCCGGAGTCTACTACCCATACACTCCCTAAAGAGGCCCTTGTTTCTATCAGGCTAACTTCAAACGCAGAGAGACTTTTTTACTGTTATTCCCTGACCCACACTTTTTTCCTGCCCCTAGATTACAGCATTTATCTTAATTATCTTTAGTGATCTAAAAGTGAGATGTCTAAGTTTCATCTAGAGTTGATGGATAGAGACGTGCATTTCCAAAGGGGATTAGTCTCAAGTAAATTAGTGATAGCCAAGAGAAAATTTTTCATTGTCATTTTCATGTTTGAAACTATGAAAGGGAAGAGATACTAGAAGATCCTAATCAGGTTGAATGCTACTTTTCTTGCCATTTTTGTGTTTGTTAGGATGGTTAAAAGTAGGTTACTTCTTACATTGTCTTTCACTCAAATGCAGATATGTTACAGTTAAAATAGTTATAAGAGCTTCAGCATTCACAAAAGCTTCAGAAAGTTGAAACATTTGATTGATGAAGCAAGACAAGAGACAAAGTAATCCCCTCCCACTCAATCTTGCCATAAAACTCTCCAAACCTACAAAAATCCAACTATATAAATAAAACAGCAACCACAAAATCTTTTTTTCCCAGCACAGTTATCAGAAGATCATAGTTGTGTCAGACTTGACTGACTGTGTCCAACTTCTAGTTGAATATCAAGGTATATACTATATACTGCACATCATTATATATATATATATGTATCACCCATTATAAAAATATGTATACAGTTTTTTCTACACATTAAAGAGGGGCAAGAAGATGTTTAAATGTGGAAGAAACCACTACTTAAACTGCTTTGAGCAAACTTGTATGCCTAATTTGGCATACTTGAAAACGGGGAATATGTAAAATCATAGTTATTTAGTAAGGCAAATTCAAATTAACTTTTCCCTCAAATTTGGAACTCTCTTGTGCAAAAGATGCAAAAAAGCCTATAGTTAAAGAGAAATGATCTTCAGACAGTGACTGCCAAGTAATATGTGAATCCAAATACTTTGAATTTTGTTATATTCACATGTCATACTTTATAGACTATAAACTTGCTTAACCGTGAACTGTTATACTTTATGTTAGAGTATTTAAAATATATGGAAGATAATAAGATCCAAATAGATTACAAAAAGATTTTTCAACAAAATAAAAGGTCCTGAGACTTTCTGATTGTCATCCTATTTCCCAGAACAATTAAGAGAAAACGTGGTCTCTAAGATCAATCCTAAAGTGTGTGTATATTCTTCCTCCTTTGGAGTTATAATATACGTTAGAGTTAAACTTGGAGCAAACCCATACTGGTGTTTAGAAGAATACAGGTGTGATAAAGTACTGAATAAGTGCCATACATTTTCTGAGTATTGAATCCTAAATTAAAGTGGGATGAGACATGTTTTTTCAGTCCTGCAAAGCTTCTTGAGACCTAATTCCCCATTACGGTTTTAAGAGACAATAATCAGAAAAGTTAATAACCTGATTATTTGAGGTGTTGAGCTAAAAGGCAGTTCAATTCATGGGTAGAAGTCAGTTGTTTGAATTAATGCAGTAGTAAGCTGAAGCAGAAGGTCTCCCACCAGAGGTTGCTTGCTTTTTGGTAACAGTTTTTTCCATTGCTTTAGCATTTTTCACATTTTTGTGGTCAAGGGGCAGAACTAGAAAAGAAAGAAGAAGAAATGTTAGTTTAGTTCTGTTTAGTTTAGAAATGTTTAGTTCTGGTTTTGAACGAAATGCTATTCATATAAAGGTATTGGCGCACTACAAGAGTGAAAACAAGAGAAGAATGAGTACAGGGTTGAGGGTTTGGCTCGATGATCCTTGTAGGTCCCTTCCAACTCAGCGCATTCTGTGATTCTGTGTGATTCTTTGAATGGCAGCCATTCAGATGTCATAAAAGAAAATTCAAAAAATTTTAAATCAGTATATTGATAACAAGAATTTAAAGACTGTTTTCATAAATAACACTGAAACCATTTAAAACTTAATATTCTGAACAGGTGGCAATAGTGATGCATGTAACTGTGACTAACGCTGGTCAAAGTTCTTTCCACCCATAAACTGATTGATAAAAGTAGAAAAAATAATGATTTCCAGTTTTTCCTTGAAAACTTAGGAGGTCATGAAAAAAAATCCCAAAGCCAATCAAGTAGTGAAAAAATTCAATCCTAAACTTAATATTTCTTAACCCTGGTCTGGGTTTCTTTACCTGGTTCTTGTTTGCACATACAGTTCAGTCATGTTAGGTCTTACAAACTGCACGTTATCTCTGAATTTGGTCAATGACTGGTCCTAGAACTGTAAAACACCATTAGAGGTGACGAGATACACAAAGTCCTAAGAGTGAAGCAGTCTCATTCTCCTTTCTCATTTCAGTACATGTAGCTGTGCATATATATATATATGTGTATACATGTGTGTATATATATATGTATATATATATATGCACATTTATGCACAATAGTGGGTCCTTGTTTGTAATTCCTGCCTTAGAGATGCTTTCATAACTCCTGATAATTTTGTCCTTTTTAATTTCATGTATAAAAATTCACAATAAGTTCAGGTGATCACCTGTCTCTCTCTCCCTTTCTCTCTTGAAAGCTTGCCAAAATCCAAATACCACCTAGGCTATTAGTGCATTATTCTGTATTTCTCTACCCCCATACCAATTTTAAAATCCTTTTCATTTGCACCTTTTATAACTAATGGATGATACTTTGGGAAAAATTACAGTGACATTTGCAAAATGATGCTACTTTAAAAGACAGTGTTATTCGTCAATTGAACTTAGTGCAAAAATAAGCAATATATTTACAGGAAAAAAAAAAGAAGTCTAATGTATGCTCAGCTTAACTTCATCAGAGCCACAAGATGACATAAGGTGATGCTTTTTATTCCTTTCAGGGTGGTAGAACTTTTACCAGGTTTCAACCTGGACTCAGGCTGCTGGTGCTGAAAGCTCATTCATCAAGCCATCATGACTGAGAAAAACACTTGGCAGTTCATTGACTTGAGTAGGTTGTTACATCCTGATGACTTTAATGAAACTTGGTCACCTGTTTACAGCTTGTGCATGAACCCTTTTCTGAACTAGGATCTTAAAATTACATGGAGATTCTCTTTGTAGTTAGTAAGCCCAAATAAGATACACTGGTAGGAAAACAGTTGAGCCTTCCAGTAGAAGTTTGCTGTTGCCTTTAATTTGTACCTTTCCTCCCCTGCCATTCACTGGTACAAAAAATGTATTTGTGCTGGACTGAAATTTAAAGGTACACATTCGGCAATTCTGACTTTAAATATCTGTGAAGAGTGGGCATTGGCAAAGTCGCCGCATAGTGGCACGAAGGGAGAGAAAGGGTCTGCATATTCTGCAACCATGTCTTGTAGTGCAGAACCTTTTGCAAGTCACTGGCACTTTGGAAATTAGTTTTCTAAACCTTTCACCAACCATTCTAATGTATCTGTGTTTTCGAGTGGTTATTAAGGCACTAAACATGAAGATGGCAAACTTTTTAAAAATTTAAAGCTGGCTTTCCTCAATGGTCTGTGATAAGGTAAATGTGCAGATTTATGCCATTCCTATGAAAAAGACTGATAGAAAATGTTTTGTTTAAATTCAGGAGCTGCAGCAAAAAGATTTGGGGGTTGAAAGATTAGGTAATGAATAAGAGAAATAGATGCAGATGAAATACGACTTCCTATGCATGGTGTATTTCAGGGAATCATTAATTCACCTGAACATGACCATGAGTTATGTTCACAGTATTGCACTAGAATGTCTCAAAAAGGGTATTTAGATATACTTGAGAAGTTAAATATGGTAAGACCGTAAAATATTGATTATTTAGCACACATATTGCAATACACTATCCAGACCTTGTTTTCCATGAGGAAGAGAATGCAGTAATTAATCTTTCTGTGGCTTAGCTTTATTTCTGTTTATGTATTTTTAGGGCAGGAATATAAAAATATTTTCATTTAGGGATAATTCATAGCCATAACTGAATTATGAATGCTTAGTTTGTACAAATACCTTTTATCACCATGTTTAAAAGAGGTCATGTTTTCCTCTTTCTTTTTGACAATAAGGAACAGAGACTGGTAGTAAAGCAGCACTTGGATTATAACATCTAGTGACTAATTTTAGAATTCTGACCTTCTGAATTGCACTTATTTTTCACCAATGCTTATGTCATTAGGAATTAATTAGGTAGTCAATGAGGTGAATCTTCAAATCAAAGCTCGTACTCTGGATTTTTTAATATTTTCTTTTATTTATAGAATTACAGAGGCAGTTAATGATTATATTGTTAGCTTGTTGAGGGTTTGTTGCCATAAAAAGTAGTTTTCCTACTGCAATCTCTTCCATAGTCTATGTACTTCTAGGAAGAAATATTCTATTAAGTCAAAAATTACTGTACCAGTCCTGAACATAATCCCATTATCTTGCTCTGCAAATGCAAAAGGACAACATGTGTAGTACAGCACGAACAGAACTGAACTGGATTCCACACACATATGTTCCAGACAGTCTAGGGAGGAGTGGTCCAGAGAATTGGCATACCTAGGAATGAAAGTATGTACCAAATGTGGGGTTTTTTTACTGTTGAAGCATTCACATTCCATAGCATAGGGTATTCTGATGTGGAATGGATACACTTGTGGTAATTCACATAATGTACAATCGTGTGGCTAGAAAATGTTACATTTCTTAGTGCTTGATGTTTTGGGTAGAATTTCACATGTATTGAACTTATTTATTTACACAAATCACATTGACTTGAAAGGTGAAGATCCAGAATAATTTGCAGGGTCTCTTTCTGTGTGGAGCAGTTGTACCTTCTCAGGCCTTAGCTTTCCTGAACAGACAGGCTTAGACTGGTTTAGAGGCAACAAGGTTGAAGCAGAGCTAAGCTGCCCAGGTCTGTTCCATCCCATCCCAGGGGTCCATACTTTCATGGACTCTAACAATGTGACTGCTTCCTGAGTCACATCTATGCCTATGCAGCAGTGTTTCTCAAACACTGTGATACCTCATTTTGAAATGCAGAAATAGGAATTGAGGTAGACAGGACCATTAAGAAGTCTGAGAATACATAATTCTTCACATACATTTGTTTAACCTCTTCCTAAAGTCTTACAATCGTGGAGGCTCCACCAGTCTCCATAGCTCTTTATTTCAGTCTTTACCCATTTTTACCATTATAGAGTTTTTCCTTAATATCTGGCTTGAGTCCCCCTTGTTGCATTTTAATCCTGTTATTTTACATCATGTACACCTTATTTTATTCCTGTTTACACTAACCTTTTATACCTGAAGATTCTTATTATGGCTCACATCTGTTTATTTTCTTCCATAAATAAATGTTCTCAGTTCTTGCAGTCTCTCTTAATAGGATAAGTTTCCAAAGCTTGCATCATTGTTATTGTCATCCCACAGAGCCTTGTATCTCCCACATATTTCTTGAAGTATGCACTGCAAAACTGATATCTCACTCTTACCAGTGCTGACTTCTATCTGCACTGTTAACAGGCATCAGTAGAGCAGAAGGACTGCATCAAGGCAATTGTGTTGATACGTAGAAACCTGTTTGCATTTATACATGCCAGTATGTTTCTTGACTTTTTCACAATAGCACAGAATTTTTGGCTTGCATTTACCTCATGATGTGCTACAACCTATGCACCCTTTTCTGAAAAGCTGCTATCAGCTGTCTCTTCTCTCTCTTCTGGGTACAGATCATAATCTTCTTCTGTGTCTTTGTCTTGATTTCTTTCATAAAATTTCTCCAGTTTCTAAATAAGTTTTTGAATTCCAATGCTGTCTTTTAATGTTCTTACTATAGCCACAAGGTTGGTGTGAGCAGCAGGTCACAGAAGCATTTAAGTTCCAAAACATTACTGGAATATGAAATCATATTAGGTTCAGAACTGCTCCCTGTGAGACCCCACTCTTCCACTATGGGAATAACGCAGGTTATGATTCTTTTGAGTGAGGTTTTTTTAACAGTTTTGTAACCACTTCATGGTAATTTTGCAGTGTCTTTGCTGAGTTTGCCTATGAGGAAGCCCTATTAAAATTTGTCGAACACTTATTAAAATCAATACACAGAGCACTGACTACTTTTCCCCATCCACATGCACTGTTTTCCTTTCACAGAAGGAAACTAGTCTGACATGATTTATTCTTAATAACTCTATTCTGACTGTTAGTTATTTCCTTTTTATCTTCCAGATAGTTTGGTTGATTATTAATTCTGAGGCTTTTCTGCAGTTAAATTAACTTACCTGTACTTTCTTGTCTTGTCTTTTCATGGACAGTGTTGTGGGACTACATCATTCTGATATGAGGAGTAAGATATATATGGATGCTGCTATTATGGGCAGAACTACAGCTGGATAAGCCATCCAGCCCTGACAGATGTTGGCATTCCTGCCTTCAGCCCCTCAGCAAAGACTCAAGACATTGCAGCTGCATCAGCTGACTTATGTCACATCAAAACACTCCTATGGTATTTGAAGGATCTGTATTCCATAGGGGAGATACTTCAGAAACATTACTCTACAGCTGAAGGGAAAGATCCAGGTTTTGGAGGTTTATTTCTTTTATATCCTGGACATAGTGGACAGCAGTGTGTTGGACAGGGTGCAGGACAGCAACCTATACTTAAGCAGCAGAGAAAAAGCTTTTTAAGACTTCTTATTCTTCATGTCTTGAAAAAAACCCAGAAGTGACTTGCTTTAAGGGAAGTAAAATATCAGAATAAAGCATAAAATTAAAAAAAGTGTTTGTGGGCAGTTCGAAAACACAGCTATTTCAATGATACCTTTGCCCCCAAACCACTGAGAGTCAGAAGGGACTTAGGACAGGTGTACTCCTGCTGTCTTTTGTGAGAAGGTTTGTGAGTTGATGAGTTTGTGAGTCTTACTTTTGTGAGTAAGACTGAGTTTGTGAATCTTTTGTGAGTAAGACTGAGTATGGGAGTCTTACTTTTGTGAATAAGAGCAATTTCCTCTCTCCCCTGCTCTCATCTCATTTCTTTCTCTCCCTTCTGCCAGGCAAATACTACTGACACAGTCGTGGAATCTTTTAAAATTTTTTAGGCCAGCTCCAGTCATGACCTGCTGTAGATTAGCAGTGGCACATTCCACTGATCATTCATGTGTAACCTGAAAGCTGAGAGCTGTTTCACCATTCCCAGCTGGGATTTCAACTCAACTTTCCAGCTCAACACTGGAAGCTCTCTATTGGCTTCTTACACCACTCACCATGTATTGGAACAGCGAAGTTCCTACTCACAAATTGGGCAGGCCATTTGACTAGGGCACAGATGATAGGTGGGGATAAGTAGCTTGCATATTACCACAAAGATTGTTGTATTTTCTTCAGGGAAAAAATCATCTATTATCTCTTTTTGCCCCGTAGCATCACTCACTGTGGTTCCTACTCCTTATTATAACAACAGGAAACACCTGGGAAAAAAGTAAACTGAAAAGATCTTGGATCTGTGAACAGCTATGGCTGACAAGCTTCTTCTACTGTGACAGTCTTCAGGATTACTTGTGATGTCATTGGATGCTTGTAATAATAATGTCAGAGAAACGGGTTTTTGGGCATTGGTGACAGTCCTCTATCATACAGTACATTTTATACTACCAAGAAAAGATCAAAGTTTCCAAAGCATGGGGACCTAATTCACCATGGCTTCCAATTCAACCTGACCTACCTAGAGCTGATGCCACTGACAAAAATACGAGCTGTGTCACTGACTAGAAATGCCTTTAAAAATTGTGCCTTAGCATGCCTATTGTGATATTAGCAGGTATTTTTAGGTAACTTTTGAAATCATTCTTGGGTGGGTCAATATCAGTAGGACATCGTCTGCATGAGACATCTACCCTGTGTGGGCCTGAGGTAAGATATTACGTCATTCCCTATGCTGCCCTGGTGTTAATTCTTGCTCCAATCTAATAATTCCCAGAGATACTGAGCAAACTCTCATCCCTTTCTGTAGTTCTGACATTTTCCTGAACAGCAATTTAAATGATTTAGGCTTGGGAAGCATACCTAACTCATCCACGTACAGGAAGGCAGATGCTTTGAAAGAAAGTAATTTTGCATCCATTCCTGTTTCTGTTTTTCTCTTCCTTTGTTGCTTGCTTCTTTATGGCTTGCTGGAAAGCTATTCAGTGGAGACTCACCTGAGTCTGATACCCACTGATTGGATTTGAAGAGTATAAAGGGGAAGGACGTAACACTGATAAAAAGTAGGGCAAAAGAGTAACACCAATAGTAGTTTGTAAGCAGGAAAGTCAGGAAGGTGCAGCAGGAGCCATGTGCATTCTCTTGTTCCAAGGTGATAATGGAGCCAGTAACGATAAACATTTGGGTTGAGGAAAGAATATTTCCTCTGATTCCTGCTGCCAGGTGGAAAAAAGAGCAAAACTGTGAGTTATGCTGTCAACACCAGGTCACCAACAGCCAATGGTGTTTAATTTAGAGTCTGCAGTTCTGGTTATGTATGTTCATAGAAAAAGAGCAGGAGGAGCAAAAAGAAAAGATAGAGATGACAAGGAGATACCAGAAGTAGGAAGAAGATGACAACAGCTATTTAAGATAGGAATGGTTAACAAGTGCCATGAGGACTGGGAACGTGTGAAGTGGGACGTTTAAGTGGAGCATGGGAACTGCAAAGCATTTCATCTGTCCAGTGAAGACTGGTCGGCAGGTCAGCCAACCTGAAGATATTACTCTGTGTGTGTGTTGTGAAGAGAGTGGAGGTTGGGTCTCTCAATGTTTATCAGGTCCCCAGACTATTAATTATATACAAATGTGGCCTCTGAGAAAATGTGTTGGCCAGGTAATCTCTAAAACATAATTTCAGTGTTTTGACATTTAAATTACCAGAAAATATGGTGATCTGATTCTTCAATTCTGGCAAACATTCATTGACTCAATTTGTATTCACAATGAGCCTATGGAACCAAAGTCAATCCTGAGGCCATTTCACGGACCTCAGGAGTTTTGTCCTTTTTTTTTTTTTAATGGGAACTATGTTGATAATCTTCTCAACTTAATACCCAACCCCTGATTCTGCAGCTAATTCACATGCAGAGATGACTAACACTGTGGATACTGGACATCAGGTATGTTCTAAGCAATGTGAAGCAAAAAGTAAAGATTGTACAGGGTTTTCTTTTCTTAGTAAGCAAGATTTTTTCAGTAATCATCTAAACAGAGGTGCTATTCATTTCCCATCTCTGCAGAAAAGTGTTAACATAGTAATGCTTTGTGATCATGTGTTAGTTATTAGGTTCATAATGAGTATAATACTGTCTTAGTTGTAATGTCCATTAATACAGGAGAAAAATACAGTATGTTAATGTGTGTTCCTTCAAGATTAGCTACAGAAAGTGAAAATGCATTTCTGTGCTAATACAGATCTATTAAACTCATAACATTTGAGCATGGAAAAGGAATAATTTTAACAGGTTTGTTCCATTAATGGCTATTTGTTTAAGAGGGCTTCTTAGTATCATACATTTTCTGACTGCATGCTCAGAATTTTTTTCCTGTGGACACGTCTGTTTCTTTGACAGGTTGTGTTACTGTAAGTCACAGGGTTTTTCACATTATCTTGAGGATTTTCTTACAAATTATACATGCAGAGTGCTTTGAATATGTATTGGAATTTCACACTGAATCCAAACTTGCTGGTATACCTCAATAGTTCAGTACAGGTCATGGTCCAGATTCCCTTTCCCTTCCTAAAACTTACATTGCCACAACAGAGGACAAAATATTATAGCTATTGCTTCTTGTTCACCCTATTTTTCTCTCAACAGCTTGCTCCTAATTCACAAGATCTTCCTCTCACTCTCTTTTTGCTGGACAGGCTATTGAAGCAGAAGCTGTTTTGAGCTTTATACAGCTTGATCCATTTTTGTGCTGCTCTGACTACCCCCTTTAGAGGAGCTGCTTTCTGTTACTGCAGCCCTGGATGGACATTTGAACTGAAAAAGTGTATACTACATGGAAAAGGCATGATTTTGTTGTAGAATTTTAAAACTGCACTAACTGGAGGAAGAGAGTACAAGCCCATTCAATTCCTTGCACTTCCCTTGATGCAGCAGAGGAGGATTCAAAGCACTGAGGGGGCAGACGAGGGGGTTAATCTACCAGAGAAGTTAAGTCCAGTTCCTGTCTCTTCAGTCTCTTAAAGCACTGAGAAAAGAGAGCTGAATTTGATGTCTTTTAGGGGTCACATATGGTTCCCACTCATGAAGCTGTTTGGGATCTTTTTTTGATCCCTGTCAGTATGAACCATAGAGTCTGTGATGTTTATAGTTATTTGCTCTTGGAAAATGTGCATGTGAGAAGTTCATACACTCTGCCATATCCTGTAGTAAGTGTTCATATCAGTTCTTTCCAAAAGATTGATTCCTGCTTACTGCAGCACAGTTCATCAAAACCTTAATGCAGAGGTGAATGGATGGTTGTCGCTTTTTCATCCAAACAATTGTAAGCCTGCATTTGGCTAGCAGTTATGCTTGTTGGATGAAGCATGACTGTTCAGTATTCAGTTTGTTTGCTATTGCCAGCAAACAATATGCTGGCAAGTGTTTACACTTTCCTTCTCTTGCTTTTCTTTTTGTGCTGTACAAAACTAAGCAGGGGTAATGGGTGTCCAGTGTGTATGCTAATTCCTGTACAGAACTAGATGTAAAAGTTTAAAAGGAGAGCAAGCCATTTGAAGTCATGCTGTTATCATGTGTTACTCTCTCTGTACTGGTTAGATTTTGCCTAACATTGTTTAAAGTTACTGAAGAACATTTGCAGCTGACTTCTTCCCTTTACATCTCCCTCTTGTTTTTGCATTTAGATTCATCTATCTCACTGGTGACGTTAAAGGGAAATAACCAGGTAGGCATAATTTTCCCACACAGAAAAGTAGTGAAGAGCCTGAGAATGCAACGGGATTTGGCTTCTGAGCATATTCCTTAGTTCCTTTGTAAGCCTCTGTCTATATTAATGTATTGCTGCACTTTGCAGAATAATATACTCACACGGGCTTCATAGTCAGCTTTCCCTCTTCATTCTGAGGACCAACATGTTAGTTTTTCAACAGCTGTAATCAGGAAAATAAGAGCTTTAGAGTTTGCTTCAAACCCTGTATCTCTTAGGCAATCTGCTGCTAGAAAGCTACTCTCAGAGTTAGCATGAAACTATTCTAATTCTGTATTAATTGCTGTAATTAGTTTTTTTGCGTCATGATCAGATCAAGGAAGCCTAGAGAGAGAAAAAAAAAAGAACCCTCTTTATCCACAACTCTCCTAAAATGCGGCTCAATATTGCCATCAAAGGCAATGCAAGTCAGACCTTCCCAGCTGGCAAAAACCCTCGTCTTCAGAGATGTCAGGGGTAGTTTGGTTCCTGTTGAGCTGGAGTCATTCTCAGCATACTGTCCTACCTGTAGGCTTTTTGATTAATTTTGTCCCTTTGAAGGTCTTTTTGGTTTCCCTGGTTTGCTTAGACCTCTGTTTTGGAGGGTTTTCTGATCTTTGCTGCTTACAGGCAAACTCACGATTTCCTTACATGATCCCATATATGCACAAGGTACTTGTGAGGAACGATGCCCCCTCAGGTTTCTCCTGACCAGTTTTGAGTGGGAAACTGATGGTTCACAAAAGCACCTGGTTGCAATCTGTGGGAAGTTCCCAGTCTGAGTCTTAGGCTTATATCATTCCCTGTGATGCAGGATGAGCATTCATTTATAGTGCTCTTTCCCTTTACACAGCTGTTGTTTGCTATTTCCCTGTTATTAAATACTTGCACAAGGAAAGAAATATAAAAATGCTGATACTTGCCATTAACTATTTTTGATGCAACAACTAAGTCTGCCAACTGCATGAAGTGAATGCATTTTGTTAAGCACATCAAAAATGCATTCAGAAAGGCTCATTGGGTCAGATAAGAAGGATGCAGAGTACAGTGCTAGCAAAGTACCTTGGTTTCCCATCCATAAAATGTGTTCTTCTTTATTTGGTCCTTTGTGTGTTTGAATTATTTAGACTGTAAACTTTTTATAATGGGAGCTGCCTCTTAATCACATTTGTACAATGGCCACCTGTCAGCCAGCCATCAACAGAGAATTCTTTCCCACCCACTCATTTCTCTTTTATCTCACCCCTTTCTTAGCTGGTATTCTCACCTGAATGTGGCGTCTTCTACATGGCAACCTTTCTGCATCCTGTTCCTTTCCATTCTCTCTCTCTCTCCTCCTACATGACCTTCTCCAGATGGTACATCTATAGGAAAAGGAACAGATTTAGAAATGGTTGGTTTTCTTTCAATAGGAATTAAGCTGCCATTAGCTCCTCGCCAATGCTTTAATTTGGGAGCAGGCTAATCTGCTAGACCTGGGCAAGAAACCATGTTTCTATTCAACAAGAGCTTTGGAAATGTAAACATTTTCTTGATTTGGATGAAATGTTAACATCTCGGGAATGTTTGCAAAGTCCAAATCCAAGGAGTTGTGAGCTGTGGAGGGCAGGCTGGACTTACACTGTCTAAACCCCCATGCTTTTAAGAGCACCAGAATGCTTCTGCCTCCTAGTAACTTTTTTTTTTAATTTTTTTTTTTACTAAAATGAAATAAATTCAGTTTCTGCCCCCCAGATTGCCTTGGTGGATTTTTTGTAAAGTGAAACACATTCATTGGAAACAGCTTGAAGAAGCAAGGTGAATTTGACTGAGCATCCAGACTTTGACTGAACATGTCCAGCTCCTCTTATGCTTTTATTTTTTAATTATTTTATTTTATTTTATTTTATTTTATTTTATTTTATTTTATTTTATTTTATTTATTATGCTTGTTAGCACTATTCCTTTATGTTTAGGAGAGTTGAGGTGTGAAATGAAGGAGGGAAATGTAATGGTGTACTGCTCACCGTTCCATTCACCTTGTCTCATAAAATCTCAGGTTTTCCCTCTGATTTCAGGAAGAAAGGGAAGATTAGGCAATATGGCTCCATAAAGGTTTAATTTCCCATTAAGCTACAGGTGTCCCAGGTGGACAAAAGAATTAATATTATTGATGGTACAGTTGACAAAGCAGAAAACGAAGGGTCGTAGTGTGCTCTTTTCAGCATGTCTGGAAGGAGTGCCATTCTCAAAAGTCTCAGTTTTTCCTTTTCTCAAACAAGTGACCATCTTTCACAGTAGGTGCTACTTCCATCTGACCAATTCCCTCCAGCCCTTCTCACAAGAACGGTACCAATACCTAGTTAATTGTTCTTAAATAAATTTTGATTTTTTTTCTCTACATATTTATGCATGTTATATATATGTATATATACATGGACCTCTATGGGAAATTTACTTGAGCAAGAACTATGGATTGGGTTATTAAATATTAATAAGCAATAAATTTCACATCACCAAAATTATAGAAATACCATTCCCAGCCATGTGACCATTACCTCTCTCTTGCTCTGCTTTTTTGGAAGTCAAGGAATATGATCTTTTGCATGTTAATTTGTGATGATTCCATCAGTCACTCTTTGGACATTGAATTTTATTACTTAGGTCTCTGCATCAGAAGAACTCAGTTTGTCTGTTGGGTTTTCCATACCACAGGATTTGTGGTGTAGTAGGAATCCATTAGACTTATTTTACCACCTAGTACAATATGTGTAGGAGGTATAGCTCCCAAGAACGTGTTTCACAGATCACTCATGTATGGAGATGTTATGAAACTCAAACATGATTCTAATTCTAAGAAATGATACAAATAAGTTTTCAAGAAGATTGTTTTATGAATACATGTACTATACTCAGTCTTTTTAAAGAGTAGAAAATCGTATAAATGACAGTTCCAGAAACTGTAGATTTATGACTTTTTTTAACTTTCCGATTATGTTGGCAATGACTAAAAAAAATAAAATTTTGTAATTTTGTGGAGAGAATAATGTACTTTTTTATTAAAATAGAAATGACACACTGCTGCATATCTAACTTGATTTAGTGTTTTTATTAGTTATAGAACTGTTTTAATACCTCACTAACTATTGCTTTCTCCCTTAAGGTTTTCATTGTTCTCATACCCTAGAAACAAATTGATAATTCTGAAAAAAATAAAGTATTTCTTGGTTGTTTGCTAACAGCAAAATAGCAATCAGTCACCACAGGGTTACTACAATGGGCATCATTATATCTGGATCCTTATCAATTTCACTATATGGGTAAGTATTATTGCTGCATACCGGAACTCCTTTGGTGTTATTGCTTAATTTTAATTGTGATTGTAAAATGTGAAAAATGTGGATATTTAAACCACAATTAAACACCTGCTATACTTGTTGTGCATTGGCATTTAAAGATATATTGAGTATTTAAAATCTGCTGAATCAGATATAACATTGAGGAGGGAAATAAAAAATAAAAAAACAGGGATTGGTTTGAAAACAAATGTTTGCTCAAGGAAACAGTTGCCGGGAAATTTAATTTAGCCAAATACGTGATGCAACATCTGAACCTTAAAACATTTTGAAGAGTAAATTTTGACATCGCGCTGTTTCTCATGCAGCTTCAGAGAGGCTGCCAGCCCCTTGCAGCTTCCAAGAATCCCACTGTCCTGTGTGTGTCCCTCTGACATCCTGCAAATGGAAACTCCTGCACTGGAAAACACCTGCCCAGCATTAACAAGATGTAAATGGTAGAAACAGCAGAATGTCAAGTTGCAGAGACACAAAGAAATTAAGGTTTTGTAGAAAAAGCCACTGCTGACTACTCTCAAATTCTTCATTTCATTCAAGAGTGAAAACATTTCTAAATTGCTTCTGATTCTGTGGTGAGGAGCCCAGAAAAACACATGATATTTGTTAGGCGTGTGAGTAATCTGAATGAGTTAGAGCTCAGCACATGTTGATGTGCTTTGCTGCCTTGGATCTGTTAGTGGTGTAAGGTGGTTTAAATCTAGCAGACATAAAGAGAGGCAGCAGCTCTCAGTACAATTAAATCTGCAAACAGCCTGTGCTGCACAGCCTGGCTTATGCACCTTTTCACATCTTCTTTCTTCCCCTTCCAGGAGTATAGGTCAGAAAAATTGTTTGGTCTGAAAAAATGATGGATTTATCCTCTCAGTAAAGCCTGTTTTACAAATATTTGAGGGAAAGTGTTTACAAACATTGAAAAATTAATAGTATTTTAAGTGTTAATTTTTGTCTATTGCTGTTTCATGTTTATTTAGCCAGTTTTCACTCAGAAAAGAAATCATTATATCGACCCTTCCATCTTTTCACGTGTGGTGGAAAGGGTTTTCTGTGCCTTCAACTAGTTCTTGCCCATTTCAGAAGATTGCTTGGGGGATCTTTTGCTTCACAATTTATGATCTAGTCAGGTAAGGACCTGAACCAAATGCCTCTCCTTTGTCAAACTATCAGCTCTAGGAGAAAAACTGTTCTTCTGTTTAGGAAAGATAACACCAGCATTTTTCTTCTACTGTAGAAGAGACCTTGGTGTTTGTTAGTGGTCTGCTAATAGGCAGCCTTGGTTTTCAGAGGTTTCGCATTGACTTAGGTTTCTATTTCCTGCAATCCAGACTCCTGGGAGGATTCCCTGGTTTCTTGCCTCTATAATTCTGTTGAGTTTGCACTGAACTTTGAAACTGATTCAACATGATCTGCTGTCAGCCTCCTACTGTACAGTGGGTGATCAAAATACCTCTCTTCCTCTTCCTGGGAGAGTAAGGTTCCCAAGGGCACTTCACTGTCCTTATCTTTTCCTGCTTGCTAGCTTGAAACCGGTGATATCTGACTAATAGCTGTGGAAAAGCCAACACTGTTTTGATAACTAATGCACGTAATAAATTGGCAAGTTCTGTATTTAAATTTTTTCTGCCAAATAGCTACCTCAGTTTGGAAGTCGAGCACCCCCATAACTCCTTTCTGCAGAGGCCAAACAGCTCCTCAAATGCCTTACCACAAATAAATCATTTAAGTATCTTCTTCTTGTCTCATTGCATGTTTTGGATACTAGCACAGTTTCCTGTCAATCTTCTGTAATGGCTTGTGTCAGGTGGAACCTCCTGGGAAAGAAATGGGTTTATCTTAAAAAGTTTATGAGAGCATCTCCTATATCTCCAATGTGTGTCATAGAGAGGGATTATTAAATATAGAACAAATAACAGACAACTATATTACTGGGCTTTAATTCCATTGAGGGCTTCCATTTTTCAAAAGTGCTCATGAAAGCTGTCAGGTTGAGGTTGCTGGAAGCCAAAGTGGTCTTTTAACCCATAGATCAGGTGTGATATTGGCAAGAAGTGTGCAGGCTCTCCCATGCTGTCCTGCCCTGCAGCACTTGGGTTTGTGCTTTAACCAGTCCATATGAAGGAAATAGAAGGACAGATTCAGGAGGTGCAATGAAGTTTAGTGCAACTAATCCATACTGAGCTTTGAGAAGGCTGGTACCTCCACATGCATTGGTGATGTGTACAGAGGCATTAGCTGGGGTCCCAAAGCATGGTGAGGCCCCCTGGAGCTGTGCTGATGTATGTGCACAACCTCTCAGCACTGGGCAGGCACTGCACTGCAGGGGGAATAAACCCAGGGCAGGGAAGTCTCTAAACCCCACAGGCAAAATGGTCTGACTCACAGGACTTCTTTCATCTCTGTGATAGGTTAACCCACAGGGAATCTCACATTCCTCAGGCTCAGCGGGGTGTGTGGCATAGTGAGGCTTACATTTTAAGCCTACACCTTTATAGCACAAGGCCTATCAATTAATTTACCTACTCTTCTGTCAACTTTGGCAGCTTTATAAATTGGAAAAAGAGATTCATGGTCTAAATCAGCCCCTCACTCTGTGATGCACTGATGCCTATAATTCCTCATAGAAAATATCTTTCCTGAAGTCTGCAATGTGTTATAATCTCTAATTATGAATATGTTCACAGAATTTGTTCATCTCAAGATGCACTTGTGCATCTGTTATTTATGCACTATACATTAAACTTTACATATAGCTTTAGAAATATTTCTGCAGATGTGCACTTGTGCTTAAAAGACCATAGAAAAGGATATGTTAAGCTATGTGACGAAGTCCTTGGGTATGGATTATAAAGCGCTGGAAAGAGCACCATCTTTTCCCCACAGTGGAGTTGTAACTACAGGTAGACAGCCTCCGCTGAAATTATGGGGCAGAAGAGCATCTCAGAGCCATGGCTGCAGGTGATGTTGCAGTCTACCTTCACCTGCACCCATCTGTCTGCCTCACAGGCCCTCTGTGGGCTGTGTGTTTCTGCTGTCAGGCACTGTGGGGCTGGTGGGTGTTCCTGCCTACCTCGAAGCCAAGGAACATTAAGTGTTTATTGTCTGGGTCTTCATGGCAGACAAGCCTGGTATCAAGGGCATCCTCAGGCCACCCTTTGAAGATGATATAGCAAGAAGCCAGTGTGTTTGTGAGAGCAAGGAAGTCTGGCACTGAGCAAGAGAGACCATAAACTTATTAGAGAGTCTGAACTTTATGTTTAAATAGCATATAATGCAGTGGGGACTGGTCCCTGCCTGGCACTTTTAATTGCTGCTGTAATAATAATACAAAACACAGAGCCACTGTTCTGTACACAGCCATATAAAAAATGATAAATTGTTATTCTTCTTGTTTTTCTATTGTAAAATAATGCTGTCAGTATGGAATTTATTTAACTGGAAGTCCTCAAATGATTACCTTAGAATCTGAAGGGGAAAAAAATACAATTCAGCACTAGCCACTACAAGAAAATTAGAATTAAAGATAATGTAACTTAAACAAACAAACAAACAAACAAATATCAGAGGGCCAATAAATGCATGATGTACAAAAGTACACTTATCTTTGAGCATACCCCAAAGTCTCCTTTGGGCCCTGGTTCTAGTCAGTCCCAGAAGGACATAAATGCCACCTGAAAGCTGTGACTGCTTCAGGACCTAATGCCTTTCTAATAGTACTTTGCTGAAATGGAAGCATTATCCAATAGGTTTTGATAGGGGAGATGCTGCCAGATTTTTTTGTATGTTAACCTTCCTTGTGCAAGCTAATTGAAGGTGTACATGGCTGACAGAGGTGAACCCTACAAGACTGTGTCTTTGGAAAGTACTGAGATTCCGTCATTCTGACTACAAGTTAATGAGGATGCTGTGCGAGAAAGGAATATAAATCTGTTATGTTGTGTTGGTTTTGGGCTTGTTTGTTTTTTTCCCTCTCCACGTGTGGGCTTCTGTACTTCATAAACAAAAGCTTCTTCTCTAGGGAGAGAAGACACCAACATATCTATACAACGTGCCCCAGCATCACCTCAAACAGACATTTTCTTGTTAATCTGGAAAATAGCAGTGTACTACAACTTCAGTGCTCTGTGTTTTCATTTCACTGTACACCACTGCTTTGCTTTTCATGTTGTTTATGTTATACTTGATAATAGAAGTACCTGAAATATTTGACGATTGAAAGAAAAAAGTATTCATTGCTTTGCCTTGAAGCACCATATCTTTATGGAATCATAGAAGCTGGAGATTGTAAAGGCCTTTTGGGTCATTGGAGCCACCCACGTACTGATGCTGGATTGACACTCTTTTCTTTTCCTGTGAAAGCTGCTTGTGATACGGTGGTGCAAGGAAATTTGCACTTTAATAGAACACATTTTCATAAAGGCTCAACCTGATTTTGTCTCTGTTTATGGTCCAGATATATACACTGCTATACAGGCCATATGAAATTACAGCAAGAAGTTGTGAATGATGTAGGAAATGAAAAATTCGTCACAAAGAGCTTGGAGGTAGCAAGCTGTGTTGCACTCTACCTTTTGATATTAAACTCAGATATAGCCGGGCAAGGAACTGGACTGAAAGATTTCAAGCAAATATAAACCCCACAGAATAAAACTGAGAAAAATAAAAATACTAACTTAGAAAAAGAAAGGTTTTAACATATCTCTCCTATTAAAAAAAAAAACCCCAAACACTTCCCAGCTGAAGGGAGTATTTCTAAATGTGTCTTTCTTTGTCCCAAATCAAGAAAAACTGAAAGGGCTTCTGACAGTTCTGTAAAGTGCTAGAATATTGATACCAGCCATTTAGGCAACAGTATTCATACCAGAGGAAGCTGTTTGGTTTTGTTGTTTTTTTGGTTTGATTTGGTTTTTTTTCCTCTGCAAGGGGGGTGGAATTGCTCATTCTAGGGCTGGTAAGTAGCACATACAGAATTTAATAGTAGTACACATAACAAAAAGAAATCTTCTTACTACAGGTGGCCTCTCAAAATAAAATCAGGTAAAAAGTAGATAATGCTTAGCCCATCATTACTGCAACTATTCTGACCTGGTTTACTTCCACCCATTCCCGAAGTATTCTATACCATACTGTTTTGGGGAAATGGCAAATGTTAGAAATTTTTATAATTTCTATAATTCTATCCTTCTACCTTCCATTTAGACACATAGATTTCATAATTGCTTTCAGAACTCTTAAATTTTTTTTTTCTGGTGATGAGGAATTCAGGGACTCCTCCCGAGTCTGAGTCCATGCAGCATACAAGAAGGTATGTGTCTCTCACTTCTTAAAGCCGTGTGTGTTCTTCTTGCAGAATTAGATCCTTAATCATCACCAGCATCAATAGCTACCACTTACCCGCACTCCTTGTGAAATGTGACTTCTTAAACATGCAGCCCTGTGATTTTGTGCTGGTCAGAAAGCAGCCATGATGAGCAATGTTCCCTGGACTCTGCATACATATTGCTTAAAATCACTGCGGTAGCTCTGGTGCTTAATGTTTTTGCCAGTGAGCACCTGCATCGTGCATGTGGGATTCTAATCTTCACATGCGAGATGGCCTCGAATAATTTCTGTGGGTTTTATAGGCAATTCTGTGGTGATCAAACTACTGTAAAGAGAGACCTGTGCCAACCTATAATTTCTCCCCTTTTCAAACATACAATCTAAGGTTTCCCTTGTGGGTGGCCCTTCTTTCTTTTGTGCCATGGTAATTTCTTCATAGGTGGTACCTGACAAGTCCATTTTTACCCTTAGAGTTTTTTGTTCAGATTCCATTCACTTCAAAATATCATTACCATTGCAAACAAGGAAAATGTGTTTATCAGAAACTGCAAACTCCTTTAGGGCCTCATAGGATTAATCACGGTTATAAAGTTTTATTAAACACAATTTTTGTTTAATGACAAGCTCCACCAGTCCTTCCCATTCCAAACCAATCCTGTCCTAAGGGTGTATCTAGCACAGCAGATTGTTTTCAACAGACTCTCAAGACAATCCCTATTACTTTGTCATGCACAGAGATATTTTTCTTCCTGGATAATTTGAACTTCCTTAAAAATCACATCTGTTTCATACTTTATTTATTTGTAATTTAAATCCTTAAATTGAATCTTTCATTACTAACATCTGGGCTTGAAATGCAGCCCACTTGAAAAAATACAAATTTTATTTTATTTGTAGTTACCCCCCTTCACTCAGTAGCAGTGGTACAAACATTCCCTGGCCAGAGGCAAAACAGCCGGGTATCTTAAAGCTGTGATGCCGTACCACGTGTAATATGGCTCACTTGAATGTCCCTGAAGTGACTGGCAATTTGCCCAGAATTAGACTGAATGCAAGTAATAAGCTGTAGAAATTCCACAATATTGACAATTAGATATCTCTATACAGCAGCAGCTGTGTATTGTTCTCATGGTATATTCCTCTCAAAGCACCTCCTAAAAAAGGGAGGGGGGAAACCTGGCAGAAGGTTGCAGGCAGCAGAAAGGTAATATACATTGTATGAAATATCTCAAATTCAGATTAATAGGAATGTTTCTATTAGCACAGTTTTCTACATCAGAAATAATGGCTGAGGCAGAACGCTGAGGAATTTTCTGTTTATAATACCACATCTGTACTGCAAAATTGCTATATTTTAAACTTTTTTTTTTTTTTTTCTGAGAAAGATACCTACCCACTCTTTCCTTTCATCATGAAAGGGAGGAAGTGTGAGTATGGGCTCACCTTTGGATGCTGCTTGAGAAAAAGCTTTGCAAGTCCTTTTGAAAATTGCTCCCAAAACAAAAAGAGACATTATTCTCCTGCACAATGGGGTCACCATGAGGTGTTGCAATATGGTTCACAATAGAGAAGTAGGGTTAAAAGAAAAGGTTTATTTTTTTACCTGATTTGAGAAAATTCAGATAGCTTTGAGGGACTTGCTGGAATAAATACATTTATTTCTTATTAATTCTCAATTCCATCATGTTTCAAAGTTTGTCAGTCTTTCTACAGAAAATGTGGAAAATTAATTCATTGAACATTTATTTAACTTTACTAAAAAGAATCAGTTGCCCACAGTGAACGGTTTCAAATTTTATTTTTTAAACCATATTTTTGAAGTTTGCATTATGAGCTATTCATCTTTGATATTTTGCCCAGTGGATATCAATGGAGCTTGTTTCTGTCAGCTACTAAGCTTGTCAAACTTTGGTTTTGGTATCTGCCTTTATTGTAATAGAAATGATCATTTTTTAAAATAAGCTGCTGTCTGGTTGTTTTTGTTTGTTTTTAGTTTGTTTTTGTTTTTTTTTTTCAGAAGTACCATAAAACTGAGGGAACAATAAGATGTCAAGTTTTATATTGCAGATGCTAATTTATCAAGCTAATTACCAACAAAATGCAACTAAATTGCTGATAATCTTGAGACTGATTAATTCAGCAACAGGGATATTGATGAGTATTTAAAGGTTAGGAATAGGAGCATTATGATGCAGGATCCCCTTCCTTCTTTGGTGCCTACCACAGAAGAATTATCTCGGCACCGCATGGCATGTACAACATTTTGACAGATACGTGTGTTGTATGCCAAACAAATTGCTGGAGAAAGGAAAGGCCAGTTTGTGCATTTCTCTGCCTGATGTGACCATGCTGAATATTGCTAAAATAGAGGGAAAGGTTTTGCATGGCACTGTGTATTCAAGTTCCCCTGTCCTGGCATCTGTCACCCTAGCTCCTGACACTTTCATTTCCTCTTCTATATTACCTGCCTCGACAAAACTTTCCTGCCTTTCTCCCTCTCTCCCATGGAAAAAAACCCCAAACTACTCCAGACATGCAAATACAATAAGAGATCCTTACTCATGGTCTTTTCCAGCTGCAGGGGAATTGTAGGTGATGCCTGAATCTGTTGGTGCTTTGGTCAGAGATAACTTTTCCTTCCTGGGTACTGGGAAGTGTGTTTCTTACAGGCTTTATCTGAGTTCTGCCTCCTCTCCTCTGGGTGCTGAGACTGCTGAGTCAGTGCTGAATGAGGTCAGTCAGGACGCCCATTTCTTGGAACTGTACACTGGGCTGAAATGTCTTGAAATGGCATTTCTTGGGCCCTTCTCCTGCCAGCAGCACATCAAGTCCCTTTGGTGCCGAATGTACTCCAATAAAGGAGGTTAAAAAGCCTGTTCATTAATTGACTCCAGCACTGAGTGAGTCCCTTTTATAACCTGTGTTATCAGCAGAAGTACAAGCGTGGTGTGGTAAGAAATGTGATTACGGGCGAGATTTCCTGGGAGAGGAATTAGCTGGCTCTGGTGGTGATCTCCGTTGTAATGAGCACACTGCCATCTTTATGAATGCAGTTATAGACGTACTCCCACAGCCCTGAAAAACACCGAGCTCCTCTGCCTTGCTGAGCTGCACCAGCCAGGCTCTCAAAGGGTTAATCTGCAGTTTACTATTGAATAACATAAAATGAGCTGTAAATAATGTAATGATATGTATTGTTAAGCTACATATACTGTACCAGGTGCAAGTACTCCCACTCCTCACTTAGATATAATCTGGGGCAGTCAACAAACACAGATGTATTTTAACAAAAAAGAAAGAGAGAGGAAAAAAAGATAAAGAAAGTATGAACAAGAAAAAAATTAAAACATATGTAAGATAATTTAACTGAGATAACGATCCAGGTAAAACCTGGCCTATTTTTCAGAGCCACTTTAACTGCGCTGTGTAAAATACAATGGCATTTTGACTTGTTTTTGGAACATGCAGGAGCCAAACACGTGTGGAAACACCTTGACAGGCCTTTTGTATAACTACAAGAAAACTGATAATCCTAAATCAATTACATGGGGGAAAATATGAATCTTTGAATACTAGTAATTATAATGGTTATTTTTCACTTTTGTAGCACCTGCAAATGATGCACTGTATATATAACAATGATTCAAAAAGCTCTAATTAACTGTTTATTTTTTTTTCTTGTTTGCTGGCTGTAACCAGTCCACATTAATTGACAATTTATATGTGTCTGTGTGTGTATATAGATATAGACATATATTCTGTCTCCCCCAGCCTCCCCACCCAAATATTTTCTATTACTTACGACTGCCTGGAAATCACACATTATTGAATTTACTTCTTCTAGATTGGTTCTTTAAGCCTCATCAGAGACTTCTTTCTGAACTTCCAGTAACACTCAAGGGGTGAAAAAACATGCTAGAATATCCTGGTGCTGATCCTACCTAGTGGGGACAAATGCAGTCAGTTCTGTAGTGTGATGACATGGCTCCTGACTAATAGTGCCAGTCAGAATTCCTAACTGCTTCTACCAAATGCGAAAGAGCTGATTTTGGAAGACCTCCAGCCACAGCTTTCCACTGCTGATAGATTACTCTGGGCTATTCATGGAGCAAGATTAGCCTGACCACCATGAAGAAAACTCTTTGTTCCGTGTCATTACCTAGGACGGGTTGAACCATGTTAAGGCAAAGCTGCATTGGTGAGTTAAATTCATACAGAAATTGGTTATTGTGAAATTAAGCTATTATGGTTGAAGGGAGCAGGGGTGGTGGATTTGTCGGGGTTCTAGGTAGGTAATGTGAAGCACAGCGAAGCTCAGTGGAGGGAGTGCGGGGACAGCTTGCAGTAGGCACCGTTAGGATTTTTAATGTGGGTGCGAGCTCACAGTTGCCATAAAAGCAAAGCACAGCGGAGCTTTGTGTTGAAATGAAAATGCAACTGTGCCTAGGCAGCAGCCAAAGGGTCCTGAGCCTTGGGTAGGCACCATGCACTGCGGCAGCTCCAAAGGCACTGGGAGCGAATGGGCCGGCGCCTGCGAGGAGGCACAACAGCGCCACACAACGCGAGCGAAGATGGCTGCTGTAACCATCTGCAGGACATCAAAGTCTGCTGCCTGATGGCAAGTGGGCTGCCAAAGCTTCTAAAGGCTTTGGCGCCTGCATGTAAATCGGATGCAAACTGTCCATCTGCTGCATGGCACAAGTGACAGCTGATTCTTTTTGCAGTCCGTAAGATGAACTAGACCTAAGCCAATCCGTCCCTGTTCCTAATCACACAAGGTTTGTCCTACCAGTTTCATTAGCCAGACACACGAGATACAGTATGTGGTTTTTCATTTTGCTCTGTACGTGACACTATAAAAAACAATGCTGGGGATGGGCTGTGAAACCAAAGGGGACACACTGCTGCTACTGCAGAGAAAGCATATTGGCAATGTTCAAAGCATATTGGGGCATAACAGTAGTCTAAAAACCCCAATATGGATTAGGACAGCTGACCAGATGTCTTGACTGACATTTTTTAACACGATTCAAGGGTGTCCCTACAGTACATAAATGCAAACTATACATCTGTGTACTTTTTTTTTTTTTTCCACTGGAAATACCATACATGGATGCTTTGATTGTAGCTGACAGCTCCAGTGTGAAGAGAGAGCCACACAATGCTGCAGCTCTTGCCTTCTCCTCTGAGAAGCTTGCTGGAAAAAGTTTGACTTGGGCTCCAACACAAACAGGCAAGAGAGAGAAGTTGTCTTCAGCAGAAAGTTACCTACCTCCTTTCCTCATCAGATGGGTAGCGGGAACTCACTGGGATGCTGTGTTGAAAGTGGGGGATGAGATGTGATATACTGTTATAATAAGGGAATGTTGTTCTTTTCTAGACTGATCTCAAATTTAGAAAGTTGGATTACTATCAAAACATGATTACTCAGCTGTGCAATTGTTTGTGAGAGGGAGGGATCAGGAATGGTTGGAGAGGGGAAAAGACTGCAGGTATATTGAGAAGTAAGGAACAAAGAGGCTAAAAGAACAAAGAAGTTTCTAATTTTTCACTTTGCAGTTTTTAAAACAGAGGTAAAATATGAAATGTAGATGCCCTTCCCTCACCAGCCTCCTAATCAAATTAAATATGAGAGGTGGCAATGGCCTGTTTGACCCAGTGCACTAAGTCTAGACTGCTTGCCCTGTGAGTTAGTGTGAGCCCAGTCGGCATCGCTCTTTTGGTTTACAAGAAATGCTTCACATGCATGCTTCCACCTTTGCATAAATGGGGGTCAGTACTTTTCACCTTCTGTCTCTTGTGCACTGCCTGTATAGAATTAGGACCTCTGCAGGCAGGAAGCCAGTTTTTCCACCAGTGGAAAAAAGCTGTCCAGAAGCAGCTTGAGGCACGGAAAATGTAGTTCTCAGCTGGTAACGTTTATTCCAAAATACTATTCTTTGCCCCTGCCACTGCCTCAAAGTACAGGGAAAACTGAAATCTTGCATTGTTCAATCAAGGAACTGTATTATAAGCTAATCACAGAGTCTGCCTTTGTCCCCACTGGGCTTCAGTGTGGAAGTTGGTCTCCTTTGCTGACGCTCCTCGTTAGTCTGTTCGAAGAGGGAGAATTATAGTGTTTGCAAGGATATAACCAAACAGATTAGTTGGTTTCAGCATGTACTCTCTGGTTTCCTGGTAAGTGTAAAGCTGTGTCTAAATTTCCTTTTGCTTTGATCCAATTGTTTTCTTTATAAACCTTTCCTTTCCCAACAACCAGCTCCAAACTGCATGCAGAAACAAAAGATATCTTTAAAAAGCAAAAGGCCCTGTAGTATCATGAGGCCGCAGATAAAGTTCTACCCAGCATCTGCATGTACATTTTCTATAGTGCTGTCTGCTTGGCTCTGCACTTCATGGACTTAACACTTTTGATAACACAAAACTTATGCCTGCTGGTGATAAAACTTATTGGTGCTTAGGTTCAGCTTTTATGTACCCATTCAGATTTGTAATGTACCCTTAGAAAGGCTTTGTCCTGTGACATGAATTACGTCTGTGTCTATACAGATGTTGTGTATTTACTCCAAACCTAGGTCTGGTGTCTTAGATGAGTATTTGAGTCTAGGGAGAAAGTTTCTCCAAGGAACTGTTGAATGATAAAGATGCTGCTCCTGGGACTGGAGGACCACTGACTTGACCCCAGCTCCTCCTTGCTGCTGCAGTGGGGACATCAGAGGATCTCGCAGAGGCAGTAGACTCACAGACACCCTGATACTATCCTGGTTGTCTGCAGATGTCCTTTGTGTGGCTCTGGAAGGTTCTTCAATGAGTGGGACGTTGGCACTGCTTGTGGCCAGAATCCTCCCAGGATGACCAATCCCAGGGCAGAGGGACTGTAAATATCCCCCACTGTGTATAGCTTGCTGCTACCCAGGATGGCTGCACTGCCATGTGCAAAGGATTTTCTTGTTGTGCAGGTGAATGTTCAGATGTGTGTGCCAGAGCAAATGGTCTGTGGCTGCTCCATCTTGTTCAGGAATCATCTGATGGCTGCTATGTCGGTTACCTACATTAGGAGGGTGGAAACAATGAAAAATGAGGTATATGGGTTTTAGAGGAGGCAGCACAAGGCTATGAAAAGGTAACTGTCTATGTTACTGTGAGTAGCAATCAAGAGAAAACTCTATTCTTGAACACAGACAATCGCTTTAGGTCTGTGGGATGATAAGCACCTGTGTCCCTAAAAATTAAATACTTGCTAGCCAGGCAAGCTACTGATAATGTGCTAACATGACTTTTATGCTTATATTGTGAACTATAAAACTGGTGATACAAACTAAAAAGTGCTAATAAGCATACACTGAACTGTGGAGGTACACCACAATTCATTTGTCTTTCCCAAAATAACCTTCTTCTTTGCCGACTGATGGAAAATCACAGATGAAAATGTCCTGAATGGAACTGATGGGAATTCTCCTTCCTTTTGGTCCTGTGAATGTACTGTGATTTTCAGAGAGCACCTGATATTGCAGGGATTTTACTGCTGAGATTGTAGGTCCTACTGTAAATCTGCACTAAACAGTCACACGTATAAATTGCTATCATGCTGTTGCATCAGTAGATCAGCTTACAGTCCCTTTTAGGTTCTCTTTGTCTTGTTATTTTTATTCTATTCAGGAACTGAGCATCAAGATGGATATTTAAAATACACATTTAGATTTACTGATCTACAAATACACTTCTGACCTCCACACGTAGGCTATGAAATCCCACTGATTTGCCTTCCTGGACTTTTCTTATTATTATTTCCATGAAAAAGCCTATTCCTGCAAACTGGATGGGGATTTTGAGCCAAAGAAAAATAATCTCTGATGAGGGAATGTGCCTATCACCAATGGTCATTGGAATACACACTTGTTCACACTAGACTTCCAGCTCAGCAACTCTGCAAAAGTAGAACACATCATAATGTCTACTTCAAAGCAGTTCTGAGTGTCTGAAAAGTACAGTTTCCTACATCGCTGAAAATAAGAATTAACATTAAATTCAGAAATATAAATAACCTGTTTGCTAAAGATGATCCGTTTGTTGCCTGTAACAGAAACATTACTTAGAGCATGAAAAAGGGAAAAGTAACTCACTCACTTCTACCACCAAATAATGCAAAATGAGGGTACAGATATTGCATAGGCAGGTGATACCACCACACTGATCCAAAGGCCAGGGGGCTTTTGGGGTATCAGTGGGAGAGAGGTACTTTCTGGTGGTTGACTGCAGTTCTCACTGCGGACTTACCTTGAACCCATGACAACCATACTTCAGCAGAGGCCACTTAGTGCTCTTCTCCCTTTTATTGCAATGAGGCTTAATACAAAATGGGGAAAAAGGTTCTTAACAATGTAAAGGAATTTTCCTTTTCCTTTGATCTCAGTTCAGATCTATTCTTTTATTCTTTTTGCCAACAAATGAAAGAACTCAGTCATCAATGTTTAATGCTCTGCCATGACAGAGAAGGTACTTTCTGCTTTTCACAGTCCAGTAGCTATGAGCTATGTAATAAATATGGAGGGGTAAGGCCAAATACTTAGGAGTAATAATACGTATTGAGATGTATATGTTTGTTAAAGCATGAGTGTCATGCAGTATATTAAACAGCATCACATAGCTGTCCCTCTGTCAGTCCATCCATCCATCCATCTGCCCATCCAATCTCAGGGTTATCTGCCTTAGTACATGGTCTTTAAATTCTACAGACTATCTCACTGCTATCTAAACTAGGGGCCAAATCCTGTTGTCTTCACACATTTTCAGTCAGACAACCTCCCCTCTGTGGCACCTTCACAAGCCGATAGAGATGCAGTGCAGTCTGCATGCTGGCCCCAAGCTAGAACACATTACTGCTCAGACTGTGGAAAGGCTGATTTGGATCCGTTCTTTGCACTGCGGCAGTCCTGCGTGATCCTTGCCTGGCATGAGCTTCCCATGTCATACCAGCTCCTTTTGGGCTAGTTTTTGTGTAGTGTTAACATAGCACAAGGTTTTGGGTGTTGTTTTTCTTTTCCTTGTGGAAACAAAGTGGCTCCTGACAAGATCAGGGAAAACATTTGGGACACTTGCTCATTGACATTTTACCTGAGGAAAGAGAAGATTGCGGCATACTCAAAGTAAATCACACAGCAGAGGGAATGTCCTCATTTTAGTCTGCAGAGCAGAGAGCCCGTGTGCTGCAATTGCTAAGGTAATGGTTGCTGCTGCTCAACTGTTTCCTCGAAATGCAGCCACTCTGCCTTTTTATTTTTGGGTACTTTTGCATGCATAATGATATCCATCCATTTAAAGGCAAATGTCCTCTTAGTTTTAACGGGCTTCTGTTCATGGAATACTGGCAGATACAGTCTTGCTTTTTTTTTTCTTTCTTTCTTTTTGTCATTTGGAGATAACCGTTGATTTGTCATGACTCTACTGGAGGCACAGGATACCTGTGCCCTTCAAGCAGTTGCTCGGCATCTTTCAGAACAGAGCTGCTCTTTGTACATTGTGGAAAGATATAAATTTTTATAGTGTGTTTTTACAATGGATTTATCACATAAATAAGGAAAGGAAGAGACCTTGCTGGTCTCTTAATTTACCTCTCTGTAATATTAGATTATTCTCCAGAGTGCATTTTCTAGATCCATGGACAGTTCAATTTTAAATGTTGCAAATGATGGGGTTTGCACGACTTCTTACAGGTGAATTTGTAGTCTGTATGGCCTCAGTCACCTTTCAAATATTACCTGTCCTCTACTTCCTTGTTTGTTTGGGGTTTTTTTTGAATAGACATGATACATACATGAGTTTTATTTTTAAGCCTAAGAACATTTACAGGCCCTTCCAAAACTCCCTCCTTTTTGTCATATCCTTTCCTTCTTTCAAATCAGATTGTTTTTATATTTAAAATGCTCTTTTTTGTCTTCTACTATCAAACTCAGCTCAATTAAGCACTGCCTAACATTGCCTCTACAATAATGCAAAGGCTGAGAAGGCATATCTGTAATTTTAAAAGGACTGAATCCTTTCTGGGTGTTCATTTTACCTACATAACAATGTATGTGGGGAAAAAATGCATTACAGAGAAAGCACAATTTTTGAGAAATAAAGTTTCAAGTAATTATTAACTAAATTTATTAACTTTCTTTATTTTTTTCTATATTAAAACATGAGACATTGCTTTTCTCTTTACTTGCTGTGAATATTTCCAGTCTCTGTAGCTCCCAATTAAACATCATGTGTGAATTTACCACCTTTTTCAGAGCATTAATAAACTTTACTGAGTTAGATTCCAAACAGGCTTTTAGAGTATATGATAATTGTAATACTTTATGTTATGGTGTATCTTCAAAGCTGGATTTAATGAGTCACAGAGCCTACCTGTAAAACTGTGTCTGGAATGAGTTGAAAGGGGAATCATATTTTTTTAAAACAAAAATATTTTTTGCAGAAGCTCTGCAAAAGAAGGCAATATTTCTTAAATCTAGCTATCTCCCAGCTTTGCTTTTTTACATTAATTTTTTATTTAAAAGTTTTTCATTCCACTTGGCTTGCGAACCTTGTAATAAAGTGCTTCTAGGATCAAAGGAAGCTATTTTTACAGTATTACCTCATTTTCTTTTATTAAAGTAGGGAATAGCTTTAAGTTATACACATATTTGGTCAGAATGAGAGAAGCCCTAACCATACTTTCCGTGTTTTTTGTAACGTACAAAGGATGGTCTAAGTTTTGGGTGACAGTCCTTTAGGGGGCACAGGACCTCATCTGGAACAAAACAATGCCCTTCTTTTGTGCAGTGTCAGAAACTCTCTATGGCATTTTCAGAAATCCCACCTCTTAGGCAATACCAATATTTTCATATAATGTAATTCCAAAATAAAGGCCTTGCCTTTCATTATGTTCATTGCAGTGGAGTTTAGGGTGCTTAGGAAATGAAGGCCAGGGCCCTAGGTAATAGTCTATTCAGGTCAGGAAGGCTAATTAATATGCAGACACTAGCTATGTTTCCAGTGTTGTGTTAGAAGACTTGGTTTATTTGGTCAATGACAAGTACAGTCTGATGGAAAAGATTCAGTCTTTGGAATATCAATATTTGCTTGCATGTATTCATGTTAGAAAGTGAGAACTGTGTCCTGTGTACATTTTAGGATAATGTAAGTTTTTTAGAGGAGGTATAGCTGAAAGAGAAATAATCCATATTATGTACTGGCCTAAACAAAGGTGAAGAGAGAGATGTGAAATTTATTCCATCATTCCTTTACAGATTTCCCATTAGACTTTAAATAAGGTATGTAACCCTTACAAGTCATGCTCTTCTGCAGAAGGTGCGTCACAGTAACTCCTATTGCAGAAATGTGTGTGTTTAATGAAATGAATTCAATGAGAAAGAACTATAGCAATGCATATCTTAGAGACTGCCTCTCTGTTACTGCTTTTGGAAACAAAAAAAATAAAAGTCACACAGGCCTTATTGGGCTCAGAAGAAAATTCCAGGTGCAATGTACCACAACATGTCAATCTTAGATAGCATAATAATATACTGGCAGGGGTCTTTGTGATTAATATAGTTCTTGGTCATGGAAGTTATGCCAGTGGTTACAAGGTCATTCAGGCACTCACAGACTGTATTTGCCTTCTACTCATATTGTTTACATACCAGTGTGCACCCATGTGCCATTGGACTTGACAGGCCAAGGTCAGAAGCACGTGTGAGTGGAAATGCTTCAGCCTGAACATTACACTGAGTACTTTATCTCAGATTAGGCTCACCCTGTCTTTGTACATTTGGGTTGGGCACAAACCAGTTTAGTACGTTGGAGCCCAGTTCATCAGGAGTTCTCTGAAGACTGGCCTTTCCTGAGCACTGGGAATGATTTAAGCCTTAGCCATAGCTATGCTCAGTGATTTCAGTGCAGAACAACGTGGATCAGGGACCTGGCATGGTTAAGTCTGATCTCTGGTCTATGGTCCTGTTAACATCACAGAGCTCGTAACTGCTGATGACAGTACCAGTTATATGTACCACCCTATTTAAATGAATAATAGATGCAGATCTGGCCCAAGGTTTTTCTGACAGATATTACAAAACTAAAGGGGAACCTGGAAACCAGTTCTGATACATGAATTGGAAATCCACCTCACTCGTAGAGTTAAATCTACCAAAAGAAGCATCGATTGCAGGGTAATGCTGTAAGATGTATCAGTGTCTGTAGCAATCTATTTCTGGAAGTCACATCACTGCAAACCATTTGTATGTTAGACTCATAAAGCTACTTGTGTTATTCTCATTAATGATATATAAGTAACGTGAATCAAGACATTGCTTGTCACTTTAACAGAAGTCAGTGGCTTGTCTGAGAGATGGTGTCTTTGGACTGTGTACAAGAAGGTAGGTAGTGAAATGCAAAAAGTATCAGTCAGTTTTGACCAATCCAGACACTGTTTTAAAGAGAGCATTTCATTTTAAGAATAAAAGCAAAGGCTAATAGCTAAAGGTACTAAACATTTTACTTTGTCTTATAAATCAGTGGTTCTAAAACACAGCAACAGAGAAACAACCTGGGATAATACAGCCAACAAGCTGACCAAGGGCTTCTAAGCATCAGTGGCAACACTATTATTGACCTCAGTGTGGCTTGGATTGGGCCCCAAACTATTTTCATTTTTGCAGTTTAAAACTGCAATCAAGCTGATTCCTGGACCATATGTTTCACCAGAAACAAAAAAATTGTAGTGACTGTGGATATGAAAATTAATATTTTCTTAGAAAACTAATAAATAGTACATACATGTTGTGTCATTCATTTAAAATTCTTCTATGATTAAACATTGATGCTTTCTCTAATTTGTATACTGGTTTTTTTTTCAATAAGAAATAATAACAGGGTAATAAATATTTCTCAATTCAGTGCATGCGTGCACCAGATTGTTATAAAAATGTCTTTAATTTAGGTTTATTTACACAATTTTGCTATGTAGAAGTCATTTGCAGTTATATGCATTTCAGGGTTAGGACTACTGTTTCCTGATAAGGCAAAGCATTCCTTTTTTTCCCTTTTGTTTGAGCAGGCTTTTTTTTCCTGCCCTTTCTTAACGTTTTAGAATTTAGATTGATTAGAAATGTTCTGAATTGATGGAGTCTTTCTGTTTTGCTCTTAATATTTAGCTCTTAAAGTACATTTTCCTTTACAAGCTTTTGATATATTTGTGGCTGTGCCACTGCTACTCAATATTAATAATATCTGGCCACTGGGAAGACATATATTTATTTACAATAAAAACTGACGTATTAATTATTTCATTCAGGAGACAAGTATCATCATAAAGGCTGGGCTTATACAACATAGCAGGCATCATAGCTAAAATCATAAATACTGTACTTCTGTTTAGCTTGACAATGGCAGGTAATAGACTATCATTTCTGTTCCCTTAGCTACTGTATCCTTTTCTATCCATCATTCTTTATTGTTATTATCACACTTATTTCAGCATTCTTATATCAGCAGCATTTAGTGACATTGCAAAAACATGGTTCAGAAAGGCTGAACTTTTAATTGTGATGAGAAATAAGTTAGCTTAATTATTCTGTGTAAGTAGAAAAGATGTGGTTTGTTCTTCTTCCTAAGTCCTTCCTTCCTAATCGCAATTCAACACCCTTTTTAAGCATTGCTATGTATGAACTTCATGCTGCTAGACAAATAAATTCTTTGGAAAAATGCACATTTTTATTTGGAAATAATGCCATCTCTTTGTTAGATTTGCAGCAATCCTATTTTGCCTCTACTGTTTTTAAGTCGAAAATGAAAAATTATTTAGAAGATGTTTGTGCATCATATTGTGCTGAATGGTATGTAGGTCAGCATGCTGCACCATAGCAGATAAGGCACAGTGAACAAGTGTTCTATGTACTTACAAGCAAATATCAGTCATAATAGAAGTAGACAGATCTACAAGAGCGTTTTGGCTTAGGAAATGTTTCTTGTCATTAGCATTTAAAAAAAGCTATGAGATTCAGGCCTATCAGCACCGATTCACAGCAAAGCCTGGCTTGCACAGGTTGTTATCTGTTCAGTACAGAGGTGCAGCTGGTTAGCAAATGGATTTGCAGATTTTTTTTTTAGCAGGGATGAGTAAAAAGGCAAAGAATCAGGTACTTACAACCCATTCAGAATGTAACAATTTTGTTTGTGTTATAAACCAAACCTTCTGTTTTTTGCAAACTGCATTATTTTTAGAAACAGAACTAAGAAAAAACGGCTGATTTAAAAAAAAATCTTTATTCATATTCCAGTTTCCCTAAGGGCTCCAATATCCATGAAGTAATACCAGCAAAGGGAGCAATGAAGACTGCAGACTTCCATGATTCAGTTTACGATGCTGCTTTATTGTGTTAGCAGTCAAGTCAAAAGGCAATATCTAATATTTTTAATTTTTTATTTCTTCCTCTATTGTTTCTCAGAAATGTGAAGGGGAAAATATATGACTGATTTGCTCCCTAATGCTATGGCTGAAGGTTAGAGTAATTTTTATTTTATGTGGAAGTGGAATCATTCCTCATGGAGATAATAATCAGGGCTGGTACTGAAAGTAGCTCAGTTGTACCTGAATTGTAGGGTGCTGTTCTGTACAGTTATTTCCAAGGTGGTTAGCATGGGTTTGCTTTTTAAGGTAAGATGCTGTGCACGAACTAATGGGAATACTTATCAGGTATATGAATGCTCCTCTTTCCTGTATGGCAGAGAAAAAGGCTATAAAGTGAATGGAATTGGTCCTCTCAAAATGCTTCCTTGGCCCAGGTGGGGCTGGTGAAAGTGCTGTGTAAGTGCATGTCCTCTTACCAGGCCTGCATGTGAAGGGAGTGACCAGCACAGAGGGACCCAGTGAGAATTGTAACTTCTGCTTGAGCTTCCACCTGAGTTTGCAAGGACCGTGGAATGATTGTTAACCTGCCTCCAGTATTTGTTAGCTAAAAACCAGATCTATAGTGTATTGAACCAACAGAAAATGGCTGTACTTAATAAAAACACCTGTTTACAGCCTGCATCTTTCTATCACAGAAGCCCAGCACTTGCTGAGTTGGAAGGGACCCATCAGGATCGTGGAGTCCAGCTGCTGGCCCTGCGCAGGACACCCCAAGAATCGCACCATGTGCCTAAGAGTGTTGTCCAAACGCTTCTTAAACTCAGGCAGGCTTGATGCTCTGACCACTTCCCTGGGGAGCCTGTTCCAGGATCTTAACTTATGCTGCCGGACTTGGAAACATGTGTCAGATAAAGTTCATGCTTTATTTATAACGTCATCAGCATTCACTGAAGTGACGATGGGAAAGGTGGCACACCTGAAAATATAAGGAACAGTCTTTGAGTCAATCTGCTTGTGAGTGCTCTCAGGTACCTGCTGCACAGAGCTCATCAGCCAAGGTGGCAACCAACCAACCAAACAAGAGAAATGACGACACACGGGTCCAAACCTCCCAAACAGTAAACACAAATGGAACCAGTAAGTCACTGTCCCTCCTCAACTTGTTTTCATTAAGTGATGAAATTGCTCCAAATTTTAGAGCAGTGTTAAAGGTATTTCTCCCATTTCTGAACCAAACATTAACACCAGCCTTGGATGGTGTCCAAACAGGAACTAGAAACATGTACATTAAGGAGTGCATTGCTGAGTCTCTGCAGGCAGAGAACCAAATCTTAGAATGAAAGGAATAAATGCTAGTGAACAAGTGTGAATGAAAGGACTTGATTGAATATGTAAGGACTGTACAAGTGCTGAAACTATGAGGTGAAATATACAGTAAATATAAGTATTGTTGTCTTGCAAAAGGGAAAGAAAAGATATTTATGGCTGAACAAGTGAGAACAGAAAAGAATCATAAGTAAAGTGCCATGGAAAGTAGTGCATCTTAATATTTAGGCTTTGATTTTGAACAGAGAAGTACTAAAACTAGACAAACAAATGCATCAGGTGAATATAATTCAGAATAGAGTATGTTGTTGCAGTTCTACTTTTTAGGATACTGGTGCCTTATTTAATGTATTTTAGATGTGAATCCAATGACTCACAAAGTGCGAATCTCCTGACAATATTTTCAGGTGAGACTGGAAATGAGAGAAGAGCCTTTCTGAATTAAGTTCCTTACAGTGTATGCTACTCTACTGCAAAATTAGCTCCAGTTTGCCAAGTCAGAATTATGTTCTGTGTTCCCTACTCTAAATACAGCTCACTGAATTTAAGGGACATTGTATGAGTGTAACAGAGAGCAACATTTGGTTCAGGAGCTACAAAGAGAAGCGTCTCCAACCCAGTTTTATTACATTAGTATCTTACATTGAACATCTTACTGTTGACTATAGTAGTAGGTCTCTACTAGTGCATACTTTGCCATTGACTGATAAGACACATTTATAAGCTGTAACATCGATAAGATTCTCACACTTGTTCATGGAAGATGAGCAAGATTTCCTTGCTCTTATGTGTGTTCAATAACAACGCATGATCTGTTGGACAGAAGGAGGTAGAAACAATTCTATGAAGATTTTTTTGAGATAAGTATCCTATAGTATAACCATTTTTAATGCATAACCATATGGGAATGTCTGTATCATGAATTTAAAATTTACTTTGCTATTGGTTTAATGTAAATTTTTCAATTAAGTATTTATATCTCTATAGATTTTGTAATTGTTAATTTATTGCTCACTTTAACAAAGTTTATTTACTGATTGAAAGCAGATTTCTTTACCCTGAAAAAGTCAAAGTAGGAAGCTGTGGTTTTCCCAGACTGCCTGAAGTTTATGTATTAAAAATAAAGGTAGCAAAGATACCTGAACCATCTCAACAGAGATGTGAAGATGTAGTGCAGATTACCTGGACATCAATGTGAACTTCAAAATAGGTCCTGCTCCATAAATACAGCATGTCCTTTTCATTTGCCATACCTTTGCCTTTGCCACCACCTATCTAAGCAAGTAACAGTACTTAACAGCCTGGGAGACAGACTGGACTTTGCGTGCACAAACCCAGGGTGGCAAACACACAGAAAGAACCTTTCTTCAATAGAAATGTATTTATATTAAATCATCAAATTATGAAGTGTAATTCCACACTGAAGCACAATTTTAAGGTATGTAATAAGGTATGCAACCCACTTGAGAGCCAATTTATAGATCTAATAATTTCTTTTTTATAGAAATGAAGATATATTTGATTGTTCATAAAAATTTATAAATAGTATAACATATAAATGAAAAATAAAGGATGTCATCCTAGAAACCAGTGGGAAAATTCCCATTCACTACAAAGAGAAGACTTTATGAAGTGAAATTTCCATTTAAGCCAAAATGTACCTGTAATGTTCCAAATTCATTGTAATTCTTTGTCTCTTTGTCTCACCATAAGTTTGACATTTTCAGATTGCTGTGGAAAAAGGTGTCTGAGGCACACTAGGAGACAGTTTAGTTGTAAGATCTTGCACTAATTGCAGAGTTCATGCTTATAACATCTATTACTTTAGTAAGAGACATGACCAAAAATCGTTGCTAAACCTAGCGAGTGAATTAATGAAATGTTGTTTTGCTCATGCCGTAAAACAGGTTCCACCTGAGGGAAATAGATGTGGACAACAGCTGAAGGCTCAGAGTGCATTAGCCGAGCTCTGGCCGTGTGGGCAGTGTTGTGTGAAGCACAGGCAGCAGCAGCACCTGGCCCAAACAGCCGTCTGTGGTCAGCCCTTGAGTCTGCCTGCTCTTGAAGGCTTCCTGGCAGGTGCTGCTCTGGTAGTAGCAAAATGAAGGAGTGTTACCTGTGAGGAGAAAATAGTCTCAAGATAAGCTCATTGCCTCAACAGCTGCTACCTGCACAGAGGAGCTGCTGGTCTACTGGGGTAGAGTGAGGTGAGTGCGGAAATAAAACAGGTCAAGGCAGCTTCACAGGGGAACACAGAGGACTGAGTAGTTCACCGTGTTTCTGCCTCTCAGAACCTACTGCCTCAGCGCACTGCAGTCAAACTTTAGTTATCCAGCCCAACTCAAATCCACAATAACCTCCGTATCCCAAGGAGTGCAAGGCTGTTTATTAACTAAAGAGCAGCCGTCCTGGTTGCTGAGATAGTTGCTTTTCTGTGTCAATAATGATGTAAAGTGTCTCCTCCTGACTTATCCTGCTTTTCCCACTTACACACATAATGAATGAGTAAAACACCGTGAGCCATGTTTGCAGCAGCATTGTAGCTGGCTACCTGTGTTTGGAAAACAGAGGTCAGAACATCAGCTGTTGTAAAATGGTGTTGTGTCACTGCGATAAACTGAATTACAGCAATTTACACCAGCTGAGGACTTGGAACTAGATTTTTAGAAACATTTGATTAAACAATCTTAGAGCAAAACTCTATCTTAGGCAGTTCCACCTTTTACATGCAATGGGAACCCATACCTAGTGTATCAGAGGGGGGAAAATAAACTCAAGCAACGAAAACGGTACACAATTAGTCTGATGAATCTCATGCAGTTGATTTCCAGAGTTGGGCAAGTCAAGCCCATGCATGTAAATAGAAATCCACTGATGTTATAATTTCAAAAGCAGAACAGCAGAACTTGATCTTGCTTGCACCAGTACTGCTGATATCTTTGAGTGACAGCAGGATCAGGGCTTTACTCATCCTACAGCTAAATTCAGCCTTACAGAAAGTGGCAAAAGGGGTTAGAGTTGGTAAGGAAATACATCTAATAATCTCATTTTAAGTTTCATGTTATTTTGCCACAGCTGCTCTGAATTATGGCACTAAAAACTGGTGAACCAAATACTCCCAAATAAGGGCTGAGGGAGGGCACCTGCTTTCTCCTTTTTTATTATATAAAAAACATGGAAAGAAAAATTAATAATGAAACAAGAAGAACTCTAAAAAGGTAAGCCATGAAAATGATTACATTTAGGGACAGAAAACAAATGCCAACCAGCTCATATCTTGTAGGGATAAAAAAATATTGTGCATATTGTCAGTAATATTGTCAGTATATTATTCTTTAAAATATTATGGATCAAATTTGCAAAATCTTTCAAACCCTTTTTTCTTTGCTCAGAATATGTTGTGACTTATAGAGAGTCAGTCAGTGGTAGGACTTTCAGGATATGTCTGAGCTGGAATAGTTCTATTTTCATTTAACACTGAGAATCAGTTTCTTAAGTCTTCTCTGAGAGTTATTAGTGGAGTTTACCAATTGGGACAATGCGAAAAGAGGCCAATTTTGAGCAAATACAAACACTAAAAACTGATGCACAATTTCTTGATGGCTAGGTTATAGTTATTAGCACTTGTAAAACTGCAGATATAATTAATGGAACATGGCTGGGACATCACCAGAAAATCAGATGTATTGCTGTGATTTGACAGAGTGCTTCCATATATGTCACCAATATAAAAAAAAAAGGAGTGGGTAAGAGAATAGGCTAGGAGGAGAGGAAGAGAAGATCTTGATGGCGGCAAAGAGAAAATGTGGTTAAGCAAGCTAATGGATTTTGGGGAGAGTGGTGGGAGTAGGTGTGATTTATAGGCAAAGATGCATTTTCTAGATGCTCCCAGGAGAAAGACTGATTCCTGTGCTGGTAGCATGCCTTGAAAAAAGAAGGGTTTCAGCCCTTTGTTACCTTTCATTCATTGGCATTTTAATCAATCCAACATTTTAGTCACACCAAAACACCCCTCATCACAACCCCTGGATGCAGTCTTTCAACATTAGATCCCATCCTGGTAGCACTAAAGCAACATAGGTTATTTAGAATACCTTTTTCTGTTACTGTAAGGTCTCATGGTAACCTCTTTTGGTCCACAGTCAGCATCTAGTGAAGTCCCTACAACTGAACAGGGCTCTGTCTTAAAAGAGCTTCCACAAATGAAAAGCAGCCTTCACTGGATATCCAGCTCAGCCATCCCTTTTGCAGGTTTCTTCCTTATCCCAATTCCTTTTGCCTGTTTGCTCACATACAAACAATAGAAATCACTATCCTGATGTGACACAAAGTAATGTACTTATTTAGGCATTTTCAGGGAACAACAACATCTGAATTAAATAACTGCTGGATGGCAAATGTGGGAAAGCACATATATATACGTATATACAAATACACACTTTTAGAAATGCTCATTTGACAGATTAATAGCCTAAAGACTCCTGAAACAAAATAAACATGCAAGTAATGATTGATACAAAAAATCATTTTCTTCTAATTAAAGTGTCAGTTTGGTGTAAACAGGGCAGAACAGGGCTTTTAAAGAGAAGGTGGTGAGCCCCTTACTCACAGTGCTGTGCTGCTCCTCAGCATGCAGTGACACGGGTTCATGTGGCTACTTTTTGGAGGAATTGCTCATGTTGTAATACAGAGGCTTACAAGCTGGGGCTTTGTCATTTGGTTATGAAATTAACAGATTCGTGGCGTACTCCTGTAGATTCAAATATTTTATCAGTATGGAGCGTAAGGCAAGAAGGCCATTCCTGTGCCACAGCTGTCTGAAGGGTATATGTGAGGTTAACAAAATGAAGCGAAAAAGAAATTTACGCTCAAAAAGAAAAAAAATCTAAAAAGGGAAGGGAAACTGTCCTTGATGTTAGAGCTTGCCTTACTTTATGCAGGAATTCTGTTGTTACTTTTGAAAACGTAAAAGCGGTTCCAAAGCACATTGGCACGTGCATGAAACTGCAATACTCACTTGGCACTGCCTGTTCCCAGTGCTGGCAGTGTGGCACATAGACCTCTTTAGCCTCTTCCTCTGTTGTTTTCTGCACAAGAGCCAACCATTGTGGCTACTCATGAGGCAAGGCTGGCAGCTGAAGAACCCAGATGCCAAGCTCTGGATTGTCTGTCTGTTCGGTTTGTGGCTGGTCTCTTCCCTGGCATCTGCCCTGGCATTGCAGCAGGCTGTGTAACCGTCTGTGGAGTTGGGTTCAGGATTAGTCTTCTGCTGGATAGCATGCTCTCCTGGTCACTGTTTGCCTTTCGAATTACTCTTGATTATGAGGAATGCATTTCTCTCCTGCAGACTCCACCCAGGACACGTGTACTTGTGCAGCGTTGTAAGGTGGGTGAGAAAGGGTGGGCGCTCCTCTCCCCTGGCACAGCATGGTTTTTGCTTTAGAGCAGAGCGTGGTTAATTTCAGCCACATAAACCCAACCATCTCCTCTCAGCCAGGAAAATTTTCAAGTTGAATGTGATAACACGCTTGTATGTCTTTTATGTGGCTGAGCCCTCAGGCCCCAGCAAAGGCCTGAAGAATGCCATCTCTGGTTTGTGTTAGCCCACGTGTCTGAAAGATCCTACTTGGGCTCTGGCTGATTTTTAATCCACTCTAAGTGTCACAGCTGAGCAATATGTGGTGGTTGTTTCTCCTTTGGGGTATGTAGCTCTGACATCGAGAAAGTTCAGAGGGTGATTTAAGCAGGGAAAACTTCCAGGACAACAGAAACACTGTTAGTGTGTGCCTGAAGGGGTCAACTGCCTTTTCTTGTAGTTTATTACTATAACGTTGTTATACCCCATGACAACAATCCTTTATTTTTAATATGTATTCTTCTGCCTTTCTTCTCTTTGACTTAGAAATACAACAAATGCCAACCGACCAGAACCTGCCAGTCTCTGAGTCAAACTTCTTTGTCACTGCATCTACCTAATGCTGGGGTGAGCAAGGGAAAGATTTCTTATATTGTGCTCAGGCTCTTGCCCCACTGACATGACACTTATCTGGAGTCTGATTTTCAAAGGGCATTTCTTTTCTCTAGAGTCCCCTCTACCGTATCTATGGATTGGTATAACTCCAGGTCACTGCACCCCTGTGTGCATACAGTGAGCAAGGCAGGAAAAACTGGCTAAAAGACCTTGATGAGAAACCTGTTTTGAACCCTTCTAATGCTATGAAGTTGTGTTTATAGATGTTATGTCAGAATGTTTCTAGAAGAAAGTTTTTTCAGTGAGAAAACAGAGTAACCAGTTATTTAGCAGTCCATTTTCTAGAAAGCAGATCTGTTAGAGGTAAAAGAAGGATGTGCCTAATTCAACATTTGTGAATGCTGGGCTAGTCATAGCATCATAGAATCATAGAATAGTGTGGATTGGAAGCTCTCACTGTGAGGTGCAGGGACATCTTGAACCAAATCCTGTTGCTCAGGGCCCCGTCCAACTTGACTCTCAGTGTTTCTGCAGCTAATGGACAATGTGGGGACTAATTTACTCTTTGTAAATATTGTCTGTTATGAGACTTCTGAGAAGATAATTCTGGGATAGAGTAACCATTGCTTGGCCCAGCTGGACATCTCATGCCACTGAACACCAGCATGGCTGTAACAGTAGCTGAGAATGAAGGCAGTACTGAACTACCTGCATTTATTCTTTTCTCTCTTTTACTAGCTTATACTTCAGGTGCCTCATAGCCTGTAATATGTCATACAGCTAGGTGTGCAGAAGTACAGGAGGGAGCAGCACAGTGCAGCTGTGTGACTGGTGCCCCACGGGCACAGCCAGTAGCACTGGTATGCTCTCACTGCGTCAGGAGGCATTGTCACACCATCCATCAAAGCCTGCCACAAGCACTGTGTTGCCTACCCAGTCAGTTCATCACATCCAGAGCTACTACATATCCAGTCCATCTCCAGGTTTTTCTACTAGAAGTTACATTCAAAAACATCTCTGTTTGGAGCTGAAAACACTTGAATAACAAGTGTCCATGTTATTCTTTCTGACTGGAGGCAAAGAAAAAGTGGCTTTTCGACAATTCATCAAATTCTGTTTGGACCAGAGAACTTTACTATGGTGTTGTGCCAAGTTACAATGCCAGCTTTCAGTAAGATGTCAGAAGATAATTTAAACAGAAATTTTCTACTAAGAATAATACTGAACAATGCCTTTCCCAATCTTTTATAATTAAGATCATCTATAAACCTCAGAAATACAATGTCATGTCACATAGCCATTACCACTGAATAAGAAGCCTATTAATTTATTTTCTAGTTAGTACCAATTTTAATATTATTAAAACCAGTTCTCTTTGTTTATAGAATACATTTTTGCTATCATGAGGAAATAGAAAATTTTGAGCCCCCCATAATGATCAAGTTGTTTTAATAAACTTTATCACAAGAACCTGTTGGTGATTTCTAACATGTAATTTGCTTGCAGTTGGAATATGAAATAATTAATGAAATTCTGGAAAAAAAGTTCATTTTCTAGATCTAGTTTGGATTCTACTTCTACATTTGACAGCAAGTAGAAATTCTGGCATCAGTATGCACAGGTAAAAATTTCTCACTTTGAAACTCACACTGTATAAACCCCTATAAACTAGTTATAAACCTCTTGTGTAGTCTGGACTGCTAAGGTTTGCCATTCAAATCTTCTAACCTATTATTTAAATCTATTCTCAAGGTATTTCATGTCTGTAGTCTGTGCAAATGACTAGAATGGGAGAACATACACAATTGTGTTGGCTGTACTGGTTGTAGGGAGCTAATGTTGATGTCAAAAAAGTTGTGACCAGAAGTCGGCCAGAAGTGCCCTTCTGCCCCCAAAAATAGGGTGATGCTGCAGATGGTTTCAGGATGGCATATGAAGTGCTCTGAATTGTGGCCAGGGGTAGAATCAAGAGATTTTCATTTTACCCACAACATGCACTGCGCTTATTTTATACACCTTTTGTACTCTGATATAAATCAACAGAGGCAGATGCTTATCACTTTTTACATCAATAAATCCTTTCCCAAAGACTGAAAATATACACTAGTCATCAAGTCATCATTTGTTTTGAAAATCCAACCTAAAGAACAAAATATTATACAAATATACAAAATATTATCATCATTTGAAATTATATTGGGACAGCAAATGACAGATGTATGCTGGTGTTGCATTTACCTCTTCTCTTTAATCACATCATTTTACGAAATATGTAATTTTGGTCCCTTATCCCTGAAGAATTTAATCAGTAGTGGTTGGACTGTGTTGATGGTATATAGTCAGTTTTTTGGTACAAACCCCTTTAAGAATAAGTTGGCAGAAAAAAATTATTTAAAACCTCATTAAAAGGAGCAGCTAAGGTTTGGCACAAACAAATCTCAGTGAGGGAATTAATTCTTTTTCACCAAATTAAAAAATATCAGTTTGTTTTAAAATGATATCGGTGCAGCAACCCCCATACCTCCTCCCCCAAAATATGGCTGATCTACTGTTTTTGATGCTTTTTTGTGCTTGTAGAATTCCTACATAGCTTCTATTTAAGATGAAATTTGGCAAGTGATTAGACCATAATATGTCTAAATGCTTTGTGTATTTTGGAGAAAAAAAAATAAAAAAGAGCTGAGATAATAAAGCTCCAAAAGTTGCTGCTGTGTGTGTACTGCAAGTGCTTTTCAAAGAAGTTTCATAAGATTTTTAATTAGGTGGCTAAGACTATACATGGTAGACTGGAACTGTTTGGTCTGTGGGGTAAATAATGTGCATTTTAAAAACATTTATAAATACATATTCCCCCACTTGACAGTGCTATTCCAGTCCACTGAGTAAATAATGCATATTTTTAAAAATTCATAAATACATATAATATGTAAAAAAGCTGCCCAGATACTGTGTGTGTGGGACCTAGAAACTTGGATGATGCTGAAACAGACACAGTCCCCAAGGATAATGATACATACTCTATAACCTCCCATGAAAATTTTCTTTCAAAATAAAGGAAGGAAGGAAATTCTATAGACCAAATTACACTCAAACAAGATGAAGGCTCTGGCACAAAGCTTCAGAAATGTGCAGAGTCAAAGCAAAGTTTGCCTTTGTCCTCAGATCATGCTGCTGAGTTTTTTTACTCCACTCCTTTCTTTTCCTTCTTGCTACCTTAAGAATAGCATGATTTAAGAAAAGAAGGTCAGCATCCACGTTTCATTTCTTGAGCCCTGTGAATCTGAATACACATGATTATTCAGAGAGAAATGTTTTATTTCTATTCATTAGTTTTCCGAATTTGGGTTTTTTAAAAATTAATTCCTGAATTAAAGGAATATAAGAGTAATCTCAAGCAGCCAGAAACCCCTGGTTTGATGTAGGAAATGCAGAATCTCTAAGTAAGAAGTATAGATGAATAGGTCAGGGCTTTCACTTCTGAAGTCCTTGGAACAACAAAATGCTGAAGCACACACAACTTTCAGTGTGTGCTTATACTCACTCCTATTCAGCAAAAAACTTAAACACATCCTCCGATCGACTTTAACCAGAGCATATGTTTATATCTTTTTCTGAGTCAGTGCTTAAAGTTACACTGATAATGGAGCCCTGACTGAATCTCTATCAACAAGATTAAACATTTTTAAGGTATGTAGACCTGTTGGAAGTTGTGCTATGTGGTAGTCTCCTCCCTCTTTCTCTGCGTTTATTCATAGGTATGCAATAAGGTGGGCTCACTGGGAGCAAATTCTGCCCAACCTGAATGGCAGCACTTCATGTCATGCTGAATTTCATATGGAACAGAAGAAAATGAGACCCCAAAGAGAGCTGGACAGCAAAATTGTCCATAAAATTATAGGGTTTGGGTCTGAATGGAAATTATATGAATTTTAACCTCTGGTTTTGGGGTTTTCCCCCTCCTTCTAGAGGGGAAAGGCCACCTTCATGTGATCTGGTTCCTTAGTGAAATTATTCCTGTGTGTATCTTTACATTATTTTCTTAGCTTCTAACTGCTGTATTTCTGCACAGTTTTGTATCTGCTAGCCCCAGCATTTACAGCCTAGGAAAACCTCATAAATCTACTTCATTTTTCTAATAAGACATGAAAGTCCTTAATTGGCCTTAATGAAATGCACTTAAAGGGCAATAAACGTGTTTAAGCCCCTCTTTCAGGGTGAGCTACAGTACTCTCACTCTGCTCTGTTTTAGCCTTTGTGGTAATTAATCACTTATTCATATGTGGCACATCAGTAACAAGATCAAGCAACTACTGCACAATTGCATGATAATAAGCTGCTCATATATGTGTCAAGATTTAGCAATCCTTTTTAAAGCCTAATTTAAACTCATTTTACAACTAAGCAGGCTGCTTCTCTGAAGTATTTCTACCCAGTATCTTTTTACATATTGCTGCTGAAATGCCATCTTTTTATTTTGTTTATAGAGCTGCGTTTGCCTTAAATCTACTCATGGCACCAGAGTGAATTACAGCAATGTAAGAGCCTTACCATTGTATTTTTTGCAAAGGCTTTATCTTTGATCCAAGACCACAGTCACTCTCACACAGAAGGAAAGGCCACAGAATTAACATCCATTAGGACAACATTTTAAAAAAGTAATGAATTACAGTGAAGGCTTATTTTCCAGGCTGCTGAGAGAGCCTGTGAATCCCGTGCTGCTTGCCTCTGTCAGTGGGCAAGAGTACCATCTGAGTGAGGGAAACCAAAGTTATTTCTTAGGAATCAGGCCTTTGATTCCTGACAATGAATGCTCCTAAAACCTGGAGTCTGATCTGTATTTGCTGTAGTTTCCAGAATTCCTTTATTTAGATACAGAGAAGTGTACGTATAAGAAACTAAGTTCAAGTAAGGTTGACAAAAGCTGATGTCTTTTGCCAGTTCAGTGGCCTGAGATGAAAAACAGCAGTGTCCAAAATATCTCTGAGACTGGTGCTCACTTTTGCCAGTCAGGTGTTTCACCCCACAGTGACATATTCATAGGAAGTGACCTGAACATTTATGTTTGGTTTTCAGGCAAACCAAGGGCCAGGTCACTACTTACTACATATGAAAACCTACAACTGTAAAATGGGCCTGTCGTTCTCCATGGATTGTCCCAGGTGGAAGAGCTGTTAAAATCTTTAGTTTCAGTTTTGGGATTCTGGAGCCTATTTTGTATAAATCTGTATCACAACAGCAGTAAATAGAGCCTGCAAAGTCATATTTAGGTTTCTAATGGTTATTTCGTATCTTGTAGGCATTCCCACTTCAAAAATTGTCATATCTGACCTACAAGAAGCAGCTTGTGTTTGCAGGCACTTATAGAGACCAGTGCACGGGCACTTTAAAATCACATCTTATCCAGCTCCCCATAGTAACCTGGATATGGTAAAAATGTAGATAGTCATCTCTGCGTGTGCCTGTGGGAATGTGTGTCTTGGCTGTGGCAAGGTTGTCAGTAAATCTAGAGACATGCCCTATATTCTGGCAGCTCAAGATCAACACCCATGTATATTTTCTGTTTTGGACTCCATTTTAGTGTAGGGAGATGGGAGAAGGAAGACTACAAACACTTTCAATGGTCATGCCCCCCAAAGAAAGATAATGGACCCATATCATCTTTTGTATTTAGCAGCCTGTGGGAAACACCCTGACTGAGGGTTGGTACAGTACTTTGAGAAAAGACTGTCACAAGCCAGATCTTTTGGATATGAAAGCAGCTTATATTACGCATTGCCTATCATTTAAACCTAGAAGCAGAACACCGAAGGTTTTTGTCAGTCTCAAAACACCCTCACACCTAGAGTTAAAGCAATTTGAGAAAAGAGCCAGATTGGAGAAAATGGAACAATTAAAACTCTAATAAAGTTTAAACTCTTTTCAAAAATGGATGATAACTAGGTAAGGTTAAAGGAGTTCTTTAATCTGTAATTGTGAGCAATTGGGACCAGCAGGAAGGTAGGTAGTCAGGAGATGGCCTTATTCCAACAGTTGCTCGTTCTGCAGTAGTTGATGTCGTCAGTACATTGCTAGCTCACGTAGAGGAGGCTAAGCTATGAAACAATACCACAGAAGCATGACGATTACTGCACCACAATTAAAAATGCAATGCAAAAACATTCATTTAACAGAGGATATCAAAAAGAAGGTGGAAATGATGGAGAGTTTCGGACTTGACTAAATCTGAAGACTCCATTTCAGTCCTCAAGGCACTTGGTCTCTCTGATAAGAACCAGATGGTGCCCACATTCTGGGACAAGACACTTTGGAAGATGTTATAGGAAATGCAAAAATTAACATTTGACAAAGCTATTCATACTTATCAAGCACGGGAAGCCACTTGGTCGTAATAGATTAGGAGAAGCTTATGGAAAGTCATGGGTGCTCTGAAGTGTTGGATGTGGCACAGAATGTAAAATGCTACCTCGCGAAGCAGTGGGGATGGGGATGGGGACAGGGAGGAGAGAGCTGTTAGAAATATCCCCAGAACGCACTTTAAGGAATAATTCTCAGCCATACATGTGGGGTTATTTTAACCAATCAAGAACATGATTCCTAAGGGGTTCCAGAAATATATATTAGAAAGAATACACAAATGTAATTCAGAGGTTGGACAAAACCTCAGAGAATGACTAGAGAATTTGACACTGGGCTTGTGTCCTTTCTAAAGTGTGCCATAAAAGCCAAAAGTGAACTGGGTTAAAAAAGGGGTTGTGCTACCCATCATCAGTTGCAACTTTTGGTTCAGGAATCCCTTAAACCAGCTTCTGATGGAAACCAGTAAAAAAAAGTATACCAGAGAATCAGCTTGTGCCATCTCTCTTCTCTTTTTCTTAGTATCCACTGCTAGTCAGTGTTGGAGATAGGGTATTGGGAAAGATGGACCTTTGATATGACCACGTATAATGGCATCATACTAAACTGAGAAAGCTATAAAAGTTTATTCCTATGCCAGAAATGCAGTCCAAGTCAAAATAAAAACCGAACCAAAACAAAACGAAAAAACTGGTTGCACAAGGAAAATTGGCAATAATTTGTTTATATTGGCTGGAAAAATCCTTGTACTTGTCCTTAACTGTTATTTTTATTCTTATTATTTCTCTGGGATATTCTACTATAGAGACAAAGGAAATTGCATATCAAATCTATACACTTCACACACAGTTCATAAATGCCTGATGCTGGATACAGGATAGTTGTCACGAATTTACACTGCTTGAGCTTTGAAATAAGGTTGTAGATGCAACACTACTGATCCTATTATGCAGCAAATTTGTAGAAAACCACAACTGAAAAATATGAAAGAATCTCAATTCATGTAGGCTGTAGTCAATCTCATCTCTATTTAGCAGTCTTAAATTACAGAGCAGCACTAACGAATCAAGTATGGGTTATCAACTGCTACCACTTTGTTCAGCTGAAAACTGAAAACCAGGATACTTACATTGTTAGAAAGTAACGTCAGAATCCCCAAAGACTTGCAGAAATAAAAAGGGACAGATAAAGCAAAATAGGATTACTTGGAACATGGGAATTTCCACCATGCCATGAAAATGATGCTATGTGTAGTTACAACACAAGAAAAGAGGCAGAACTAGCAGTGGTGTCACAAAGAGAAGCCTCAGGGTTGCAGATCTTACATGCTTTTTTAGTTTTTCATCCCTGAGGATTGTACAGCAGGGATGAATTGATAGCTGATGGGCTTAGTGCTGTCTGTCAGCAATGCTACTGATGTACTTACCTATGGGTCTGCAGAACAACAGAGGCCACTGGTGCAAGCTGGTCTATTTTTTCTTACATTCTTATATCCCTAAAGAACTAGCTTTAGAAATTTTAAGTTCTGCATTATTTTGATTATTCATTGTTGTTATTGTCACATCTAGTGGGGAAAGAAAGTTCTGTATTTTTTAAGAGGTTTGAGACAGATGAAATAATTGATAGATGCTTTTCTTATATGTTACTTAATCAGGACTCAAGTGCTGAGTAAACACGGCAAGAAAGACAAGGAGCCTGGTCCTTGACCACCTACAGAGTAGATGGTATATGCCAGGTGAGTGGGTTGTACATTTGTGTTTCTGCATAAGCATCTTGCTCATTTTTGGTAATGTGAGCAAGTTCACCAACCCCTTCCATTAGAAAGCTGGTTGTAAAAGTTACGTGGATGCACACCAAAATACATTTCGTTAGGTAGCGGATAGAGGGAAAAGACCAGTGTGAAAAAATCCAGCTTTGTTCTGGATTCTTGTAAAAAAGGAAGATATTTCTGCTTAGGAACAGAGGCAGACTTTTAAATGAGGAGGTTGATGCTCTATTCTTTAAAGTCATGCAGAAGTGTAAGTTCATTTGATTTCTGAAGATCCACCATCTACTTAGACTGGCTCGGTAAAACTGCTGTTATTTATTTGCTAACACGATCCTCAATCTAACCATCTTTTCCCTGCAAACAACTTGTGAGTTTTATGGTGAACATCAGCTAAAGGTAATAAGAGATGATGCCAGCCAGTATGAACCGTGCTCTCCATCCAGGGTTAAAATGATGCTTCTTTTCCAGGTAATAAGTGAGGGGAGAGGAAAAAACGATACTGTGGGGTGGACCACTGAAAACGAGAAAATGAGAGGATGTCTTGGGAGACTTAGGTGTCCTAAAGTTGTTGCCTGTAGTGAATCTTTACTTTCTGGTGTTTAGCATAAAGGTGAAAAAAGGTTAGTGTCCTGAGTCGAGCCGGGAGTGGAAATGTAATGAATGTAGAGAAAGGAAATCTAGTCTCAGGTTTAGGGACTTTTGAGAATAATACTGCATCTCCATGATGGACTTTTATTAATTTTTCAGTTGATTTTTTAACACATTTATGTTTTTCTCATTACATGCTACAGTGTAATTAAGTATGGGAAAGTATGTCCCCTTTGGTATTTTACAGCCTCTGTTTGATAGAGTCATGCAGTGCCTGATAGTTTGGATGGTATGAAATATAGCTAATGACTTTTACCTATTCACCTTTCCTGCACTGCTCACTGCTGCTCATGACTGGCATGCTCTTCCTCTCAGTCATTTCTTTTTCAGAGCTGAAAACTCCTACTCTTATCTAATAGTTTCTCACATGGCACTTACTCCACACCCCTGATCGGCTTTGTCACTATCCACAATACCTTTTCTGAATCTATTGTAACTTTTTCGAGGTGTCTGATTAAAATATTCAGGATGTGTAGTATTCAAAATTATAGGTGAACAAGGCAGAGGCAGGATAACGTTCCCATTTTCTTCTCTATTTCTTTCCTAATAGTTTTTAATGTTTTACTGGCCTTTTTATGTATTTCTGAATGTTGAACAGACATTTTCAAAGTACTAATCAAAATTATACCAAGAAATCTTTCCTAGTGTCAATACTAGTGTAAAGCCTATGCTTCTGTCTGTGTAGTTAAGATTACTTTTCTGCTTTTCCATGACTTTGTGTGTGTCAGTGCTTAATTTTACTGCTACTGCACTGTACAGTTTCTCAGCATTGTAAGAATCTTCTGTAACTCTTTGGTCAGTTTTAGTGGATCCTGAAAAACTTTGTTTCACCAGGAAACTTTCTTAGCCTCTCCATTTGCTTCTCGTTCCACATTATTTATAATATGTTGAAAAACACAGGTCTGCCTGCGGGTCCCCAAGGAGCTGGTAACCTTCCTCTGACAGGAAACCTCCACTTTACTTTAACTGTTTGTTTCCTGTCTTTTAACCAATTATTAAGTCATCAGAGGACTTTGAGTCTTATTCCACATTGATTTAATGTCTTTAAAAGCTTTCACTGAAGGATCTTGCCAAACCTGTTTCTTTCAATCAAAAAATACTTTCTCATCTGTATCACTTACTATTGTTAACACTTTCATTACATTTTAATGGATTGGTGAGGTATGATTTCCCTTTGCAGAAGCTGTCCCAATGTATCATATTTATTTACACCTCTACTGCCCATGTTCCTTATTATTGATTGTACCAATTTTGACCCTAATAATATCAGACTTATGAAGCTGTAGTTCTCTGCATCTTCCCATGGGTAACTTCTTAAAAATCCATCAGAGCTGTCATTTTTCATTACTGATATGAGTTACTTACAATTTTAGAAACTTCCTTTAGAACTGTGACTATATGAAATGTGACAGTTTATCCTATTTTCTATTTTCCTCAATTTCTTCTGTTTGAAGGATGTATATATATTTTGTTTAGCTTTCAAACTTCTTCTGCTTTACTACTTAAGTCAAACCAGCTTTTCTGTATTTTTAAAGTCTTTTAAATAGGCCATTAATGTATTTTCCAAGCTAGTGCTATTAGATCTGAGATATTTTGCTATTTTAGCTGCTCCTTTCAGATTTTTTTCAGTGTAGTATTTGTCTTTATTTGCATCCCGTATTGCAACTGGAGAGAACTCACAGCCTATTATTTTCCAAAGTCTTATGATCTGTAAACAAGTCCCATGATTGTGCAGAGGGTTTGATTACAGGGTTCCAGCTAATGGAATAATGAAATTGCTCTGTCTGTGTATCAGTAGCCTCCTAATGACCTATGAGCTTGCTGCCAGTTTCAAACAAATTTGATAGAAGGGTAGATCCTAAATATTATTGCATTTCTAAAGTTTCATGGAAATTGTCTGGGTACTGGAGAGGGACCTCAGCTGAATGACTGCACTGAGCTGAAAGTCAAAAAAGGTAAAACAGACATTATCCTGTTTCTCAGCAGATGGATATGCAGTCAGACACAGAGCATGTGCTGTCTCTTGCCTGGTAGACAGGAGACAGAAGAGAATCTGAGTCTCGTGCTGGGAGAAGCTTTGAGAGAAGGAAGACACACATAGTATAAGACCTGGTTTTCATTAGTTCTTCAGCTTGTAAAGTCAATTTCATAAAGTTTGAGTTGACAACATGATTTAATTATGGCTAAATTCTGTCTCTGTCCAAGAATATTCTTTAAAGAAGGAAGACTAGAAGTCCACATGCTGTGACTCCCTACACCACTTTGTCAGGTGAGGCAGCTAACTCACGCCTTGCAGTGAAACACTCTTAGAAAGCGATTGCAAAGGTATCCAGAGTCTTTTGGACTCTTCACCATGAGGGAGTGCATGAGAAACAGCAGCTGCCTGTATGGCCATCTCTGTATACAGCCCAGGTCAGTCTCTGGCCACTTTCAGACCGCCGGTGCTGAGACAGGCAAGGAAGATTTAAGCTGAGCCTGACAGTAAAATTCTGCAGTGTGGAGGGGAGATTAGACTGCCATGTGGCACTCAGGTATCTGCTGGGGGGAAACCTGTTGTTTTGGGGTGTCCTGATGCTGCAGTGAGGGTGCTTGGGCGTGGTCGTATTGTCCAAATGATCTAGCTCCAGTGTCTGCTCTGAACTGTAGTTGTCCTTGCTTAATCACATGCTGCTTAATCCCATGCAGGATCACCCTGCTAATTTGGAATAATTAAAAAAAAATCAACAGAACCAAACAACTTGATAATATGTGCTAAGGAGAGTTGGCACGATTTGCTTGTCTGTAGCACTTAAAAATGAAACGCTCCATCAGCAGGCTTCCTCGGTGCCATTCAAGGTGATGTAAACATGTACCAAAAATCTGAATAAAGTCATATTTCTAACGGTGCAGGCAAAAATTCTGACCTAGTTTAATCAGTCACTGTGCTTTTCTGATTGTTCTGATTTGTTGTTCATTTGCGTTGGGCAGCTGGACAATAGGATTTTGCATGGGCCACAAACAATGAAATAAAACAGCAAGATGTACAGTATTTTACTGAAACATAATATAAAGGGCAGCAGGGGACTAGTCAAAGCCCAATATTCTGAGACTGTAATTTTTTATCACTAGTTTATTTCCTAAACCAAAATGTTTTTGAGTATAAATATTGGATGAAAGCAATGCTGCACCACGTTTGCTGTCATGGAGGCAAGACCAAAACCTACTTTTTATTAGAATTAAATTAATATGGCATAAGTAGTTTTACAGTTTTAACATTTTAATATTATTTATGTTCTAACTGCTCTGCATAAATAGAACTGTTCCTTGCTTCTTTTGGTTTTACTACTAATAAAAAGTAATAGGCATAATAATTCAGGGACTGTTTGCATTTCCAGGCACTTTTGTTCTGTCATGTTTACCTACTCAAGGAGACATACCGAAAGCCAGACTGCAAGAAGCTTTAAAACAAAATATAGCAGCCACTTTTCAACTATGTATCTGAGAGCAGGAGGAGTCTAAAACAAATACCTACAATTAGTATTACTGATGAAAGGACTTTCCAATAAAAAGAAGATTGAGCAAGTAGCTCTGGGCAGAAATCTACTAGGATGGCTTTTCAGTTTTATTCAATGTAATTCAATAATTACATTATAGGTATATTAACAGACATATTTCCCTAATTACCAATTGATTTCCCAGAGTACTCAAAAATGTGCAGAAAAATAACCCTACTTGTGATGGACATAAAGGTAATTTTTTAACACTGACAACTCTTTACATTTCATTTGACAGTAAAAGGAATTTTTAAGTATGGAAGAATGCCATCAGTCCAGTGCCAAGTAGCTAAGAATCTTAAACAGTCACTAGAAAACTCATGAAGTCAGATTGTGCTTCCAGGGTCTTTAATAGCAAAGGAACAAATGTAGATTTCCTCTGCTAACATGACAGAGAATGTGGTGTAGAGGCAGTATTTTTACATTTTAAAGTGTATTTAACAGTACAGCTTGGAATACATTGAAGAAAATAGGTGTTATTCTGTAACTCCTAGAAGTTTTTTCTTGGACTTGCCGGGAGCCAGGAATCTACACAGTACAGGTTGTATTGCTAATAGATTTATGTAAAGCAGCCTACATGTAACCTCTTTCTAGTTAACCCTTAAAGGTTAGGTAATTTGGCCTTATCAAAAATGCTGACTTCAGAGAATGTGACTTCCTAGGCTCTTCCTGCTACCAGTGCCTCCTAGGAACACTCTACAGCTCTATGAGGTTTAAAAGTCCCTGTCCTGACTCAGTCTCTAAACTATTCCTTGCCTCACTGACACTTGGGGAACTAAACAGGTTGGGCTTCCTTAGCTGAAGGCAGCTTTCTTTCAAACTGCTCAAAACCTTTGATCAGTGACTGCTTAATGCGGAGTGATACCTTTCCACTTATTCATAACATGCTAGCACTTCAGAAGTTTTTCATACAGTGTCATCAAACACAAATCATCTTGCATTTGTGGGACTCTAATACCTTTTGCCTAGTAAATTATTGAAATTGCTTTAGTAGAGTATTTGATGTCACTATTTCTGTGCACTACTTTCAAATTTTCCTCTGTTCCTGTAAGGGGTATGGTCCTCCTTTCATACTTGTGCGGTTTATGGGTCACAAACAGGAAGGAGTGAGGTGGGGTTTTTGTGATTATTAGGCGTATGGAGTAGAATGAGTTACATCTTTATCGTTGCCAGTTCTGGTCCCCTTCATTCCACTAATACTACAAAAGGCAACTGAATATCCACTGACTTGAAAGCGTTTTGAATATAGTTTACAGAGGCATATAATTTATATAGTTTATTAGCAAACCTAAGGATCAAGTTCAGTTATTCACTAGACAAGCACAAGTGCCTTGATTTTCACTTCTTACATGGGATGAGTGTGAAGCTGTTAGAGCCTGCTTCTGTTTTTGCTTACATTAATATAGCAAACACCACCACAGAAGTCAGTAGAATTCTTATACAAGCATAAATTTACTAAAAGTTAGAAGAAAATTAGGCCCTAAGTCTCCTTTGCCTGAGTCAAGTTTTAGTCATTGATCATTTTATCCTCAATTTGGGATAAGCCTCGATGAAATTTTGTACAGCCCTATCGTGTTTGCAATCTAAAAAGAGGTTAAGGAAATAGCCACACTGGGAGGAGTGACAATATGCAAATGCCTTTGCAAAGCACATTCATTCTCAGCAGAGTTGTAACATGTCCCATGGTTCTCATTAAGGGTTCTTTGCTAAATCTTTTTGTTTTTCCTGTCTTACTGGCAAATGTTTACTATTCCCAGATATTTACTGTATTTAGCATCAAACTGTAGCTGGAATCACAGACAGCTGCTGAAAATGTTGGTGAGCACAGAAAATGCTGCAAACAAATAAAAGCTGAAGGTGGGAGAAAGGCAGGAATTCTCACAGCCTGCATGGTCAAAGACCAGGAAATGGGTTATGCTTTCCTCCACACTGCTGGTCTTTCACAGTCTGCACAGTCCCTCTTTAAAAAATGAAATATTTTCTGCAGGTCTTGAAAAATGATCATAAACATGCATCCTCCCACAACATTCAGAAACTGAATGCTGCTGTTGTCGCATACATTGACACAGAAGCTCTCTCTCCTTCCCAAAGTATCTCAGCCTCAGAGTGTATGAACTGCTAATGCTGGGCTCACCATGGCTGCTGGGGCTTCTTTAGGATAAGCAGGTGTCTCACAGGATCCAGATGTTCTGCAACAGAGAGCAAGGCCTCAAAAGTGTCTTTCTGCCTTGTACCACCATGCCTGAGATAGCGTCGTATCTCCCCGGTGAAAGAAAATCCTGTGGCACCTCACAGTGCATGATATGAAATGCTGATTATTGATGGCAGTTGCTGCCGATTTGCTTATTTAATTCCCAGCATTTGCAAACTGGTTACTGAAGGCTCAATCTCTGGCACAGAAACCCTGGTATTTTTGAAGTCCAGATCCAAGAACTGAGTATGTATGCCTGGGAAGTTTGGGCTATGCCACTGCAAGTCTGCACATAAAAGAAAAAGAAATGCAGTGAGTAGAGTCCTACCTTTAAATTTGTACTGGAGATTCAAAACAGCATTCTGCAAGATCTAAAAAGTTACAATGACTGCTCCCAGCTCTGAGGGAGTTTTTTAAATTAATTTCAGGTGATTCTGGATCAAGAGGTACATACCAGTTTGAAAATGCAAATGCTGGAGTGGTATATCCTATTAAAATACTCCTGGCTCAATTACTCATCTCTCTGTTGTACATTAATTGACTTTGCCTTATCCTGTTCCCAAATGGGAAAGTTCCCATCTGTTTGTAGTGTAAAGTTATTGATCTGTGTGGTGGCTGTGTCTGAGCCCTTGGAGACATTTTGCAGGAGGCAGGGGAATAAAGCACTGCAGCGTGAGTTGCTGCAAACTCACATTGGGTCCAATTTTGCTCACAGTCTGTTGAGGCCTGAGCAGTCTGCAAAGCTCAGAGGCACAGCAACAGTTGGGCGGTAAAGGCCTCACTCTGAGGGTGGGTTTTTGCAAGTGCAGCAGCTCTAATTTTAAGGTCAGAACCCCCAGGTGTCCTTCCCCCGTGCAACGGACACACACGCGGCTCAGAGATAAAGTGCGTTGGCTGGCTCGGTGTGAAATAAACTGCCACACACTGATGTGGGTTGCTTTTATGTGGAGTTCTGTAGAACCAGTTACAGCTCAGAGCAATACAGCCACTTCTCTTTAAATTGTTTATGCTCCATTTCTAGTAGTTCTCCTGCTAGTACAGATTGTTCAGCAACCAAATAGCAGGCTTAATCCATCAGGTTTGAAAGAGCAGAGATATGCTGAGGACAAATTTGGCCTCATGTGTCCATGTTGAAGCTATTGGCTCTTTTGGATGTTTTATTTCTCAGTTTTTCTGTTGGCTTTTGTCTCTTTCATTCGATAAACCTCCTCCTTCCATCTGGAATTCCACCTCCTGTGTCCAAATCTCATCTTTCTAACCTTCCTAAACTTTAGGAAATAAAGAAGAAATGTACATAAGCTAGAAATAAAATGCTGGCCCCGCTGAAGGAAGTAGAAAAATTGAGGCTGATTGACTGAATTTGAAGTTAAATGTTTCAGGTTGAGCACCCAGGGCCTCTGGCATCCAGAAAATACTGCTAGCACTGAAAAAAAAGTGGGGTTTTTTTTGAGTATCTCTGTGTTGTAGTATGCTTTTAGGATATAAAAGAATGCAGAAGTTTGTAATGTTGTTAAATTGACCATGCTTCCAAGATGGTGATTGTAAGCCTTTGTGTAACCCTTCTTGTTCCCAAAACCTCACACTGCCCCTTTGGAATGTCTAAGAGATACCTGGAAACTCACCTATTGGCTGTTAACCCTTTCTTGTAATTGGTTGGTTTGTAACACCTCCTGAATTCCCAATGGTCACATTGTGATCCCTCCGAAAGTTATTTAAGCTGTGGCCAGATCAATAAATCTCTCTCTCTGCCTGCATTCCTCCTGGCTGGCTGTCGGCCCCATGGTCCCTCTGGAGGGCCATGAGGCACCGCGGGGTGAAGCGGGGAGGGGGAGGGAGCACGTTCCCCCTCGGAGCAAGGGGTAAAAGGAAAAGCCTCTTGTTCCGGGGCTCACCCTCCCCATCCACTCAGCGTTCATCATCTCTGTTTGTTCCTGGTCCATGACTAGTTGCAGAAGAATATGAAAGACTTTTTCCCTAGTGCCATGATCTTTTCCCCTGCAAAACATGATAAGCAACATTCAGTAATATTGTTATATAACTCCTAAGTATTATTTTTTTTTCTGAAAATCTCAGAGTATATGACATGGGTAACTGAACAGTATCATTCCTGTTGTAGGGGAAACAGAATCTCAGTGCTGTGCGTTTCTTGCTCCCTGACACATCCACTGAACTACAGTGGAAGAGCAAATTGCAGGTCCACTGTTCCAGATAAAACTGCATGTGCAGACATAACTGTAGATGAGAAGGACTTAAGCAGGTACTTGCCTGGTTTATTTAAATGCCTCTCTGCCAGGCATCAGCAAAGACACTCTTATTTCCTACCTTCTGACTTGAATACTCGCTTATTTTAAAATTTACTATAAGCAAGTGCTCAAGCATGTAAGCTTAAAATTCTCTTTCTGGAATCATTCATGTGAACATGAGTCAAGTACTTGTGGAAAATGAAGGCAAAGGAGGCATAAGCGAATATTTATGGAAATTGATTGTGATATGCTCCCCATTCTGTCGGACTAATCAGAACAAGATTGACTGTGTGAAGGCATTACCAGTGAGTTGCAGAGAGGCCACTTGCCTACCAGTTCCAGAGCAAGGACCAGGAGCAACTACTCCAAGGAGAGCAATTATCTCCCCCTGTGCATTCCTGTGACTGCACATTGCTACCCAGGTCTAGGTGAGAGCCCAGGGGATGGGATAGGCTCACACTCTCAGTTTAGTATAATAGCTTCTTTTGAAAACAAGATCATATATTTATTTCCTCATCATATGACTAGGGGGGAAATAAAAAAAAAAGATAAAGCAGACAAGAATACTCTCATTTATTAGGCTTAGGGAGCTCTGATGTTCAAGCTTGGTTCTTGTGGGAACTGAAGATAAGAGAAAAAGCTCCCCACTGCCAGATATAACCTCTGCAGTAGGATCTCTAGGAAAAAAAAAGAAGTACATCTGAAAATGTTTTCCTTTGTACTGTTGGGTTTTTTATATTCCTAGGGACCAGCTACATGGATCTGGGAATTATATGATAAACTTTGGATTTATGCCGTCAGTTTCTATTCCTCTTATTATTCACTTGCTTAGATTCTGATCTCAGTGCATTGCTGCTTTTCACAGTACATTTAAAAAATCCACTTACACACATATGTGTTTGATATATAAGTCATACCCTAAGGACCACAGTCTGGCCAAGAGATTCCCTTTTAACAATTAAAAGGAAGGAAGAAATTAACAAAATTATTACTACATTTTAATTTTTCTCTCAGTGAACTTCATATATTGGCTACATTGAACTCTTCTGAAGTATGACACGTATCTATTTGTGCCAAAACAGTGTTGAAAAGGTGTGGTCTGGTATTCCCCAGATTGCATATCAAAATGTGATGCAAAGCAAAGAGAATGGTAGAATTGGTTTGATAGCCTCTGAAGCAGGCAGAGATTCGACATACTGCTGTCCAGAAGAAGGGACAAATAAAATTGAAGGAATGAAAAATGATTTAGAAAAGTGTTTTCTAAAAATAATTTGAGTCCTAAATATTCTTAAAGAATCAGGAGCTCTCCTGATTCTTTAAGGAAGAGGTGTGTTGCAGTTAAGTCGGGCACAGAAAACAAACTGCTATGCCTTTTGTTGCATTAACAGACTAAATACAACAGTATTTAATGCAAGTATTTCATAAACACATCGCTGCCACAGTATTTTGTGCTGTGAGGAGCATGCATCTGAATTTACAGTTCATTGTATGAAAAAAGGTGATCACTTATTTTAGATTGCACACAACTATAGATTATCATCTGTTAACTAAGTACTGGGAAAGATTGCTGTGAGTTACTAGTGTTCTAGCTCCTGGTTCTGAGTATTATTCAGGAGATAATGCTGTGGGAAGTAAACATAGGAACTGGCTCTTGGTTCAAAAAGAGTAAGTTTGAGTTCTGCAAAAGGTTGACAGAATGTAGACAATAGTGTGTACAAGTGCAACCTGCAGAACAAGGTGTCTTTAGAAAGGTGAATTCCATGTAGTCTCATGGCAAGCCCCTGTGGGACACCTGGTTTGTACTCTTCTCTTAGTGGTCTGTATTTTTAAAGAGATGTAAAGCAGTCATCTTCTCCAAGTATTTTGAGGTGCACCTTTTGGTTCACAAAATATGTGCTGAATATGGATATTTTCTTGTTCAGAGATAACCAAATGTATGTGCCAGGAGCTTGATTTTTTTTTTTGACTGCCTAATGCTACCTTCTAAAAGATTTAAGTTAAATGCAAGAAAATTCTCTCATAATTAATTCTGAAATATTTTGGACATACATATAATTTTGGGAAAAACATTTTTTTCTACGGCTCTTATCATAAACAAACAATGATGCTGTCCCAGGAAAAATATATTTCACTCTCATGGGCTTCCATTGAATAAAGAGATTTTGAACTGAGCTCCTTAAAATATCAATGCTCTATATTACTCCCCAGATACAGATATAAATCTTTATAATAGTGCACTTTACAAGCAGCACTCCTGAGTCTTTTTTTGATTGGTAATCACAGTGTTTCCTTATTAATACAGTAAAAAAATGTAAAAGACATAAACAGTTTGCAATCTATCTGTTCTTTCTGTGTGGATATACATCAGTTTCTGCTTTAAGTAGTCCTAATGTTTCAGCCATCATATTTTTTATGGGTTTATATGGGAAGGAAATTGTACCAGAAAACTGAATTCAATGACAGTCATTCTGTGAATAAATCCAGTTATCTTTGGTATCCTGGATATAATAAAAATGTACAACAGTTAAATTTCTGCATCATCACAGAGTTATGTTGACTGTTTTTAATGTCAGTAGGGAAACAAAGTTCTAACCAAGAGTTTTTTTCCCCACAAATACTGCCTGATTTCAGTTTATGTTTTCGTTGTAACAGTGTCTAAAAGACACTGTATACTTACTGATCCTGACACTAAAATATCAGATCAAAATGTAGAAATATGCAGGAATAAAAACTAATCTATACTTTGGATAAAATGTAAAACTCCAGATATTCCTACTATTTTTAAGCCTCAATTTTCCCATACCCTCGTTCCATGACTTTGGTGAAACCTCTGTGAAACCTCTGATGACCAAACTACTTCCCTCCCAGTTACAGAGGCAATATGTCTTTCTCCCACTTTGATTAATGTTATGTTTGTGTTTGGTGGGAAACGGTGAATACCTAGGCTCCCATACCTTGGCGTGAATTCTGGTATACCCACATCCTTCCCACTAGCAACTTGTATTTCTGGAAGAATTCAGCCACATCTGGCAGACTCTCATTCCTTACGTTTTTGCATTCCTGGACAACATTTTTAGGAAACCTTGTCTTTTCCTTCGGGAAGGCAGAGCAACTGAGTATTTTTTTTTTTTGTGGAAGGTGCAGAGGGATTAAGAGGTCTTTCTTACACCGTCTGTTGTGTGCTGAGGTAAATGTCATGAAACTCCAAGAACTGGATGTCTTTAGAGTAAAACACCATTTTGGCAGTGGTGAGTGTTGATATGATTCCCATTTCAGAATATTATTTTGGCTTTATTGCTATTTGCTGTTTGCCAGCTGTCATTACCTGTTAAAGTCACCTGCAATGAAGACAAATTAAAGTGAGCCTGTTTCTTAGACTCAAGGCAAAGTTAAGGCAAAGCCTGAATGCACCACTGCTGTTTGTCACTGTCAGTAAGATAATTCCTTAATGCTGGTGGAGCCTGAGCTTCTCTGGAACAAGTCAGGCACTGGTCTACAAGTGCCATGCAGATGCTAAACCCAGCATATTCCAGAAAGTATTTGTGAAGTAGGATATGCTAACCCTCTGGGACATGAACAGCTAATACAACACAGATGTCATAAATCACACAGTATGGCTTTAGGAGCATCTTATCTGGAGTTTCATAAAATTTTCCCAAGTTATCCCAGCAAGATTTTTTTGTGGACATTACATGAATCTGTATATAATCTTAAATGGTGAAGTCAATATCAAAGACAAATTCTGTATTCCTGTGTTTTCATTCTTCCATGGAATTATACTCTAAAAAAACTGTGCTTACATCTTACATGTATAATTTATAGGGTAACTCTGGGAACTTACTTCCTACTAAGACTAAGGGATAATGATAAATACTTATAAGGATTTTGTCCCCATGTCATAGGACATTTCATAAGAATGTCATGGAAACACAGTTTTGTTGAAGAATCTATAGTGCTGTAAAAAAGCTGGCTGGATGACTATGTGTAGGTCATCAACTGAGGGATTTCCTGTCACAATGCAAGTTTATGTTGACTAAGATTTTGCAGGGATCTTGGCTACCTTTTTGGTCTAGTTCAATGTGATACAATATGAACCTTATGGGAAATGTATGCCTACAATATTTGCTGTTAATATGAAGTTGGTGGGACTGCAAGGGTGATGAAAAATGGGATTAATATTCAAAATTATTTTGACAAGTTGTAGATACAGCCTGAAAAAATGGACAAAATTTAAATTATACAAGAAAGTAGGTGTATCAGGTAACCAAATACAGGATAGGAAATTTGATTAGGATCAGCTTTGAAGAATTAGTTTTGGGGTTAGTGTGGATTACAAAATTAATATAAATCATGGTGTTGTAGGAGAGACAAGATTAATGATGGGATTTATAAACAGAAAGGCAGTCTGTCAAGCAGAAGAAATCCTTGTATTCTGGTCAGAAGTGGTAAAACCTAGCTTAACTGCTAGGTCCATTTTTTGAGACTTACAAATAAGAACTGGATCTTACAGAAAGAGGTGAGAGAAGGATAATGGAAATGTCAGAACTTCCGTAAAGTGGCTTCCATGAAATACTGTAATACCAAGTGTAGAGTTTGGTGATAACACATAGCTGGAGAGAAAACTAAGGCACTGACATGTAGGGTTTTCTGGTTCTGCGTAGAAAATTCTCACCTGCAGTACTGTTTGCAGTTTAGAGCAGCCTTGTGGAGAAGCAGCTTTTCACAGTCAACCATGTAGTTGACTATGCAGTCCACAGAGGGTAATAAATATGCAACCCTAAGTCTTCCTAAAGTGCAACACATAGATGTCCTGAGTAATAGGCAGAAATCTTATACTTTCATGTGTATCATTATTATTAAGCATTATTTATCATGTTCATTGTTTGGCTCTGGAACTCTTTAGATATAAATTAAGATATTTTCCTAAATTAAGATATTTTCCTCTGGCTGTATTTCTCTGTAAAATAATAATAAAAAATCAACTTTTTTTTTTACATATTTTTAGATATTATGATGCCTACTTAGTCAAAGTAATGCTTATTCCAATACTGAGTGCCTCATCATGGTAATAGCCCAGAAAGGACTCTGAGTGCAATATGTCTGGGGAATAATGTGAACAGTGGAAAGGGGCTGTGCTGCAGACTCACAGCGGCAAAACAACTGACATATTAATTGACTGGGACAGACTGTAACATAGCAGAACATAATAGGAAAACTGGGATGGTACAATGCTTCAGAAATCTTCAAAATCACTTGGACCATAGTAGTGATCTGGTTCCTACTTTTGCCTAATGTGAAAGAAGTATATCCTGACCATTCCCAACCATGTCTAATTTTTTCATAAAAAGCTCTCACCCTTCCTAAAGGCTCCACATAGTTCCTAGTTTCCATAGATATAATAATAATGGCCAGTCTTCACGAGTGAAGATCCGGGGAAGGTCTTTACACCTTCCAGCCTGCGCATTGGATTTTTTAGGTGAGACACAGTGTGCGCGGAACTGAGCCCACCCTTTAATCCTAAGGTTCATCTGCCGGGGCCAAGCGAGCTTGGACGGTGGCAGCGAGGTCCTTAGGACGTAGGTGGGTTGCCTTTAAGAGCTAACGAGCCCCACCTGCCCGGGAGTGACCCTGACCGGGAATCGAACCCGGGTCTCGGCGGTGACAGCGCCGCGCCTTTACCACTAGACCACCAGGGGCTCACACACATATATATATATATGAATATAAATATGTATATGAATTTTCTGCTGAAAAATGAGCCAATTGCCAAATACTTCTTCTCATGACTTTAATGGTTCCTTCATTACCACACCAGAGTGTGATGGTTAGTGTTTATCATACTTTTTTTTTCTAATTATATCCCATTTTCTAAACATCTTACTGTTCCTGCTGCTCTTCAGTCTTTTCAATTTTTCTACATCTTTCATAAAGTATGACACTGAGAGCTGACACAGAAGTACTGCTGAGCTTGCTAGCAATGAGGAGAGTGAGACAATTCCTCCCCATGTCTTACACAGGATGTTCTGGTTAACACATGTCAGAATGACATCTGTCATTTTTTTTTTGTAACAGCATTACACCACAGGCTGAGAATTAGTTACTCTGCTGTCTTCCACCATACCAGGCCCTTGTCTATGCCACTGTCTTCTGAGTAATTAAGCATGAGTACATCACTGCCCTTGGTTGGTTTAATTTTTTTTTCTCTCTGGATTCTTTACTTTCTACCTGTCTGTACTGGATTTTGCTCTATTGACGTAGCAGCCATGTTAATATGGATAAGGAAGGGTCTCAGGCTCAACCAGAATAAGCAAAGTGTCGGTATTTCAGAGATTTTTTTGTGCTAGCAGCTAACCAGCTGGGAATAGCGCTATCTCCTGATGGTGAACATGGACTTATTCTTGTGATACTCTGAGTCATGGCAAGGGCTGAACTCTCTGTGTTTTGCTTTTTTTCCCCTTGAATTATCCATGTACTGTAGCAGCTATGACACCAGACACAGGGCTGTCTCAGGAACTAGAGTGAATGCAAAAGCTGGTGTTAGCATGTAGCATGAAAGATAGTGGTGAACCCTTTCAAAACTAAAGATCAGACTGGGCCTCTGTACCTGTTACTTTGCATGAAAAAAGGAACAAATCCTAGCACTTTCTTCCAAAGGACCATGAGCATTGAAATCCCAGATAAAAGAGGAAATATGCCACTGTTTAGTCACATTTAGTTTAGGTTTTCATAAATCCCTGATCATGGGTATCTTTACAAACTGCACTGTATGGAGAACTAAGCTGCTCTTGAATATTAATAACCCAGACTCGCCAGATCAATTCTGTATTAAGGTCATGTCACTCACTGCCTGCCTGGTGATGTCAGGGCAGTTCCAACAGTCTTTGAAGTACCATGTAATTTAAGGCCATGGATGCTAATTAAAACTTTTGGCTCCATTAATGCACATGTTCAAGAATGACTCGGAGTTGTGTAAAATACTGGGCTTTTGTCTATAATGGGAACATCAGTGGAAACTCATAGGTGCCAAAGGCTTTGCATGTTCTGCCCCCAGCTTTGGAGCATGGTGCCAGCTGAGACTCAGAATGTTAATGCCATAAATGCCTTCAAGTCAAGACTACAGGCATGTTTGTTTAATCTGGCTTTTCCTGAACAATAGCTCTGTCTCTGGGTGCATTCTCTGAAGTGCTCAGAGATTTTTTTAGTGGTTTTTTTTTTAACATGAAGAACACCACATACGTAAATGTATAAAATGTGCAATGTATTTTTAATGTGCAGTGATACATTTGTCTTCATCACCCTATACAAAAAAGGAAGCTTGCATTTGATTCCAAGAACTCGAAAGACTTTTTTTATACTAGCAGGTTAAAAAAATCAGCCCCTTCTAAACTTGTATATTACATAAATAATGAACATTAATGCAGTTTCAAAAATGGTAGCAATCATTTCTCAAATGTATTGTTATTTTAATACCCACAAGAGATTACTTTGATTTTCTGAATAATATCTAGGTTTACAGCAGGAACTGCACAGCCTATGTGAGTAATATGAGACCTAATTATGTTATACCCTGAAATCAATAAATATGTGCTTTTAAAAGTGAGTTATTGATGCCATTTGAGTAAAATCTCCTTACCTAGACTTTTGGTGCAAACTTGGGTGCACCAAGTTTGGTTGGAAGAAAACCCAAACCCTTCCAACCAAGGCTGACATTTTGCTGTTGTTTATCTCCCTTCACCTCCAACCCTCCCCCATCTCTCCTGCTTGCCTTCACCTGGCTGCCTTTGCTCATTTGCAAATCTCAATTGAACACTTTTTTTTTTTTTTTTTTTTTTTAATTTGCAAGAAGAAATGCAAATTGCTAAAATGCAAATGATGGTAGTGACAAGAAGCTATATGCAAAACTATGATATAGGACTTTGATATAGAACCAATTGTGTCTGTGGGAATGACAAATGATACTCATATACTTAAAATGCTGCATTTATTTTACCATGATTCTCCATGTGGACATTCTTACTCAGAAGTAAATACTTTTTTTGTTTCTAGTTTAGATAAACTGCTTTCAAAGCAACAGAAGCTAAAATGGATAAACCCACCCATTTTACTCACATGCACACACACATTCACATCCTTATGGAGGAAAAAGGGGGCTATATTGTCCAACTACAGGGGTTTAAATTCCCACATTACTATATATTGTTATAATTTCTGATATAGGCAGGCTCTTACACTCCATATGGCTTCCATATGCACAAACCCTTGGTTACTGAAGATGGATGAAAGCCATATTGTTTTTTAATGCATATGCTGAGGAAAAAGAGCTATCACTAACCTGTGAACTGATTATACCTGGTATACTTAAACTGATGCTGTTAAAGCATAACTATAGATGCATAAAGCTGTGCCTATAGCAGAAACCTTTGGTAGGATACAAAGGGCAATTAAAAGCATGTTACATTTTTTTAAAAGGAATTTCCATTACTGGCAGAAGTTTGTAAAGATATTCTTACTGAAAAGGAAATATTTTTGCTGATGCAGCTCATTTTATGGAAGGAGATGGCAAAAGCTGTGCTAGAAGTATCCTGTTGGTGGTAGGACAGCAGTCACAGCAGGACAGGCTGCTGGTAGAGCTCCCCTGACAAACACTCCTACAGTAGACCAGGCCTCAGGGTCCATTTCTAAAGGTGTTATGTAAATGGGGTGTTAAAACCATTGTGACAGCAGAGAAACAAAGACCATTCCTTGAGGGGAAAGGAATATGCAAAACTGGCTGGAGACAGTCCAACAGTTTGGGGCCAGGTTGTCCCCCTCTTCCGGATCTGGGTGAAAGAACCAGAGGGCAAAATTGGGTTCAGTGAGCCATGGCAGGTCCATAAACGCAACTGAGCTGAGGTGGTGGGCAAAGTCCAGGGGCATCTGAGAGGTTTGGCAGTAAAGGTGGCTCATGTCACTGAGTTCAAGCCCCATTTTGGGCCCCCATTTTGTTTTCCTTCAGTGTGAAGCGGAAAGGTTGTTGGAGTCAGGAGAGTGCAAGTGTTGGAGGAGAGGTGTAAAGTCTTGTGCAGGCACTCCTCACTGTCTTGCATGGAGGAAAGATGAGCAAAAACATGCTCATCCATGTCGTCAATGGTCCAAGTGGCAGATGTAGCTTTCACAAAACACCCAGATATTTCCTGGTTCATTTCCCATGGCTCTGGATCAGTGTCCCTGGAGAGGTCATAGGCAAAGATCTGCTGAGAAGCAGCTTATTTTCTGTTTTTCGTACATTTACAGAGCTATGGTCAAAATACTGAACCAGAAGGAAGAACAAGGCTGTGGGTAACCTTGGGTAGAGCAGTCAATAATCTCTGCTTTCATTCCACTCCCTCGTGCCTCCATGCACCCCTAGACACTGGCTGGATCATGAATTAAGGTCTGTGCTGGGCATATTGCTGTCAGCACGCAGTACAGCCTGAGTCCAACAGAAGTGCTCTTGGTCTATCAGCAACATGAAAGAAATATTACAGCCCAGTGGCAGCAAGCAGGGGAAAAAACAAATAAAATGTTATTATAATATTTCCTGTTAAGGAAGTTGAGATAATATTGTGGCTGGTAGCTGACCAGCTGCTTTCATTTAATATTTTTCTAATTTTAGTCAGTGTTGGTCAAACAAACACAGCTTTCAGGGATTTCCTTCAGTGTTAACAGACTGTCGTGTAGTTGGTTGAACAGAAGCTTTGCAGTGTGAGGTATGACCAAGAAATGTGCCCTTTTTAAAAATAGTACTACATTGGTACAATTAGCTGTTCTTGAGGGGGACAGATTTTCAAAACCTGGGATCCTGATTGCGCCATTCATTGGCTTTGCCCTGCTGCAATCATACACCTCTTGGGGACTGGATTTGGACGGGGCAAACCTGCTTATGGTAGTGCAAATCAGTAAGGAAAATAGAGAAATTCCATATTATGGCTCTGCTGATGCTGGAGTTTGGCCTAGGGAGCTCAGCCCCTGGAAACAGCGGCTGTAGCTGGAGGTGCGAATGAGCTGCCCTGCACCTGCAAAAAGTAAGTCTGGTACTCAGCCCTTCTAAAATTATTCCTGGGCACAGAGTGGGCAATTATAGTGGAGTTTTCAAAGAACTCTTTGTAGGGCAAAAAATAAAATTCGTTGGCTGGCTGGTAGCAGAGAGTCATAGACAGTCTGCCACTGTGTACTCAGTGCCCAATGTGCTGCTTATTCTAAGTTGAGCTGCTAAATTGCTTAGTGTTAATAATTTGTTGTTTGTTGCAGTGGTGAAGCTGCCTGTCTGCCTGCTCGTGGGACTATAGCTGCTTAACCATTGCCTCCCCAAGTGGTGCTACCCTCCATCCTCTTCTCGACCTTCTTTTTGCTGCCAAGATGCAAGATCTTTACTTTGCATGTCTTGCTCTACAAGATTTTTTCAACATGTATCAGATGCTAGCATGAGTCAGAGAGCTGGCTTCCACTTGAGATCAGTAAAATCCATAACATCGGGATTCAGAGCCACATGCTTCTCTAACGTTCATAACCAAAATGCCATGGCAATGTGGCTCCTGCATTCAGCAGAATTATGGTTTGCTACAGATGTTTATGAGTGCATGGGCACAGTTAGAAAGTTTGCTGCCCAGTCTCCATCCTGCATGGAGGGATTTGAAGAAAAACCCAGGCACCAGACCCATTTTAGAAACTGTAAAAGCTGTTTTGGGGTATTCAGGAGTCCTGACTAAACTCACCCGAATGTTAACAAATTGTGTAATGTTATCAGTGTTATGTGTTAAAGGGAGAGGGAACAACTAGAAACATATGTCATTTTGTATCTGTTTCATATAGTACTATTATGATCAGAAACTCTATGTCATCTTAGCATTCTGATATTTGTGCTCCATCAGTATGTCTATAACACATTATCTCAGTTGAGAATTTAAGTGATATTTTCATTTTGCTTAATAGTTGGTAATGGAAACACAGTCTGATGTCTCAAAATCAAACTGTGAAAGCCCTAAGTCTTTGCTGAAGAATTCAGCGGTAAAACTGCAGCTCTCTGAAACCTCTAAGACAACTGGTATGCTTGTAAATATTGCAAAGGAAGAAAAGGAAGACAGAATAGTGAATTGCCAGAAGGAAGGACCAGGAAGAAGAACAGCTTTCTGTTTATGAATGTTTGTGTTAGAATGACAGAGCACATATATCCAAGGGAGACCAGGCAATGTTCTTCTTATTCCCAACACTTTGCTAAAGTCAAGGACTTCCTAAAATGTGTATTTACAGCTAGTATTCAGTCCTGTTGAACTGTGTTTTAAAAGTTTTATAAGGCTATTCTTCAACAAAACAACTGAGTGACATGAGTATTTGGAAATTACAGCAAATTATACACTTTGCTCTTCAGAACGTGCTCCGAAATTTTTGCTCTTTCTTTACTCCTTTGCTAGCATTGCAACCCAAGCTATCTGCAGCTAGCAGTGGATTCAGAGAAAAAGAACAAAACTGTGCATTAGTGACCACTACAAAGGAAACACAAAAGAGAGGATATGTCATGGAGGACACGTCACGAAGGACACCTGCCATTAGCTCAAATAAGAAGAGCTGACATTCTTCTGGTAGCCAAAACCAGGATTATAGTCACATTAAGAGTAGAGGTGAGATAGTCCCGATGGCACTTTAATTTGATGTTCAGTCTTTATGCGCTAACAATAGACCTTGCCCTTATGCCACCTACTTGCACAGGGTGTGTCATGCTTTTCTACCCACTACCAGCTTTGCATATTGAAAATGGCAGGTTTCACCCCATAAGGGGCTTGTTCTTAATTTTTCATCCTCAATTAAAAGAACCACACACTTGCCATATTAAAATTTAAAATTGTGTTTATTGAGACATATGGGTATTTACTATGTGCAAATGTTATGTTTACTTTGAGATGTTTTCATATGTGCATATTTCTGTTAGTGATAATATTATTATGGCAATTCCTACATAAATGTGTAGAGTATGTATTTTCAGTGTCTCTGGAAGTATTTATTAGTTGTCTTGTTGCTAATTACTTTCAGAATGTAAAATATTGAATTGTGGGCTAAATAGTTCACAAACATCTTGATTTCACTTACCTTTTTTAGGGAATATTTGAGGCAGTATTAAATCTGAATTGAGACAATCTAGGCAAAGCTGTTTAAGTTTTCCTGAAAAGCCACATTTGGTTCAGTTTATTGAGAACCTTAATGAAAAGAGATCTGAGGAGAATCATTCCGAAACTCTTGGAAAATATTTTGTGGGCTGGCAGGAGGGAACATTGCAGCCTCTAGAAGCGAGGACAGAGTCTGACCTACAGATATAAGGAGATGACTGGAAAACAAAAACAGCTTGGAAGCCTTATATTCACAGATGCTTTTATTCTTAGTGTGCCATTCAATTAAACATTCTCTGAGAATGTATGGCAGTGCTTTCTCATATTTTCTCATTAAAAAGCCAGTTACTTGAAACGATAGTAGGGAAATCTTTGGCCACTAAAATAATCAACTTATTGCTGTTTGTGACCTTGGCATTACTAGCTCTGAGGTAAAAAAATTAAAAGAAGACCAAGCACTGTGACCTGAAGTGAATGAGAGATTAGATTATCACTTCAGCAAGGCTCAGGTTTGGTAGATTTTAATGTAGCGACTGCAATACCACCTTGGCCTAGCACTTCCTAATTACCTGAAACTCATGAATGTAATGGTAATGTGACGTACCTGAAGGACACATCTACACCAGTGTCTTAGTTCACATAAAAAGTGTGGATTTGAACGGTAAAAAAAGTGATCCTGTTCATCCCTGCTTGTGGTACATCAGGGAATCTCCATGGCATACAGGACCACAGTTTCCTGGTCTCCTCATACATGCAGGATCATGGTCCAAGAGTTCACAAGGCGGGGGAAAAAAGAGGAAAGTCACATTAATTACTGTTGTCATTTTTTGTATGCTAGCTGAGTTACTTCAGGATAAATTGGGCTCACTATGGAGAAGGAAATTCTGTAATATGTTTGTGTACTTATCAGAGTAGTGGAATACACTCAAACACCATTTTCTGATGACCCACTTCATCAGAGCATTCTCATCACAATAGCAGCTTGTTGGCTTTATGTAAAATGACTTATAAGGCAAGTACCCTAATTTAAAGGTGGTGATTATCACGATTTATCAGATACATTTTCGCATCCTGACAAAGAAAAAATATTGGTGTTATACACATATCACCTTAAACACTATACAAATGATTTGTGTCTTGAATATCACTTAAATCTCAGTCAGGTAGGTAAAGCTTGGAGTCTTGGGAAAAAAAAAAAAAAATCAGTGTAAAAATAACGTCAGAAAGGAAGAGAACAACAAAAAAAATCTGTTTATTACATTACAAATTCTTTTTGCTTTGAACACAATATGAATCTTGTAATGGCAAGTCTTATATTTCTGTGAAATTAGCAGATGGAAGAAGGATGTATGAAGAGCTCCAAGTCAACTGAGAGAATAATTTACATGATATCTTCACCTCTGAAAATACAAGGATTCCCAAGCAGAAAGTCAAGAACATTTAAAAAATCCTCTACTTGATGAAATGAAATTGTATTATTTACAATTATCAGGAAGAGGGATTTTTTCAGTATGCTACCTTGCTGAAAAGAAGGGGGCACAGCAAGATTTATGGGATTAAACACATCATGTTTTTATCATGAGCACTGAGTCTTCTAAGTGGGTGTGTCCTGCAAAGCACGCTAGGTTGTGTCACAGCAGTGCGGGGCTGTAAAGACAGGCCAATAATTTGAAATGTTTCAAAGTGTTTCAGACTTTATTAGGGATAAATGCTCCTGAGCACCTCATATTTCCATACTTTCCCTCTATGCTTAGGTGTTTAGTGGCTGCCTGGAGATAGATAACCTCTGTGGTTATCTGGTTAGCTCTTAACACCTAATTATCACTTCATCAGAGACTTTAGGCTGGGTGATTGAGCATGAGTATGTTTAAAAGTCTGTAAACAAGGATTTTTAAAATATAATTTTTTAACAGAATTAAGTGAATTATTCCCCTATAGGAATGCCCTTTAGTAGATATGATAGAGAAAACTAAGGTACCCAGGGCTTTGTAGAAAAAGTTGGTTAATTTAAGCAAGGGTTAAAAAAACCCTCCTGACTTTTCCCATGTGTTTTATACCTTTGGCCATCGAATACAAGTAAGCAAAAGCATAGACTACGAAGAAGATTCCTCCTTGGCAACAACCAAAACCAGTCAAAGAAGTAAGGCAAGATACTTTCTTTTATAGCATTTCAAATGTATGGGTAAGTGTAAACACACCTTCCTTTTTGGTACAGGAAGTGGGATACCTGCTCTAATTTCTGCTCATTTTTGTCTTAAGATATGGTTGTCTAGTGAGAGGATTCAAGAAAAAGGACCTGCTCCTGGTAAGGAGCTCCTTTAGAGGAGACTGGCAAATATCTTGGTCTCGAAGAATCACATCCTCTTTTCCCTGCCCCCACAACCTGTCTTCTCTTATCATTTCAGAAGCATTTGCAAAACTTTCAGTGGGCACAAAAGAGTCGGCTGCTTTCATTTGGTTTGCAGTTCCTGACTATTTACAGCATTCATATAAAGCCTGCTGTGGCTCTGAAGGTACTACCAATGCTGAAGATGAGGGAGGAGAGAAAGGAAAAGTGTCGGAATCACGAAAACCATTGGAGGAGGAGCCCTGGTTAAACCTGGTGACTGGGGAGCAAAATGGGGCAGGGTCCACCTTTCAGAAATCAGGTTGCCAGCTATGCAGTGGCATTTGTTTCTTACACAGACAGAAAGATTTTTGTGTCCTTTACCCCTATGCATTTACCTAGATTGTTGAATATAGTCTTCGGCATCTTCCAGATACAGTCACTACTTTGTTTAAAAGGTAGAAGCCTAGAAAGGGCTGCTAAGAAACAAACTAATCAGCATGAGACAACCGTGAATGAGTATTCCATGTAACTACTATACCCTTTAATCTCATTCATTCTTTCATTCATTCATTCATTTGCTCAATCTATCTTTCCATTTATCAACTGTCACATCATCGCCTTCAAGATTTTGAGTCATGTCTTCCCATCTTCTAGTTTTCCTGGAGACTTCCACTCCCAATGCCATATCTTCCTAAGGACCTTGTTGATGCTCCGTGTGGCTAAATCTATAACCTTTCTAAGGAATGTTTTATTTATGGATGTGCACTCAGCTGGTGAGGGGGAACATTTGTGTACAATTATGTATGCATCCAGTGCCATGGAAAAGCAAACAAAGCTGATAATTTCCAGAACTATGTGGGGAATGTCAAGGGCACAAATACCAGTATATTTCATGAAATTGATGTAGGGACAGGCATTCTGAATCAGATCATACATACTGTTCCCTCTTGTGCCTGACCTGTCCTCTGTGGGTGAAGAAAACCCTCTTGTAAGTATCTATAAAATAACCAGCTCAAAAGGAAATGTTTTTTTTTCCTGCCATCAATTTTTAGAGGTTGTTTTCCTCTAGTTCCTAGAATTGTGTATAAAAGTGAAAAGCCTTCTTAGTTGAGGAAATATGTTGTTCTTTTTACAAGCTACATCAATTTCTCATTAAAATATCTCATGACAATGAGTTCCATATAGTAACACACTCTTTTGTATTTCTGTTTTGCACTAACTAAAAGTCCAGAATCAGTAACATGACCACAGATCTCATCTCAAATTTACTAAAAAAATCAACAGAAGTCTATTGAACTTAGAAATACTTGACTCTGATGTACCTAAGAAGAAAATTGGCTTATTTTCTGAAAATTGACTAGAAAAGAAAGAAAATATATGTTCAGGATTAGTTTGAGAATATGTGAAGTTCTTTATGAAATAAGAAAGATATCCCGGGGAAAAAAAGGAAGGATCATTCAGAAAAGAGGATTTACTTCAATTCTAACTTGTAGGAGGAAGTGTATAACTGGTGTGCAAAAGGCATTTTGGTATATAAAATATTATTGATAAGCAGTTTTATAGGAAATGTTAAGATATTAATTAAATTTATATATTGCTCTTCCTCCACAACTAAACTTTTATTTTGCAAGGAAATTATATTTTTTTAAGGAAATATCCTTCAGTGTTGCTCCCTTTCCCACAAGTATTTTCTGAGAGGTGTTCCTCAGAAAGAATATATGGATCTGTTGGCTCCGAACATTCTGGTTTTTTATTGTTCAGTGTCACAAACTGAATAATCTGGGATGGAACAAAACTTGGTCTGATTTTATCATTGCACTAGTTAGAAGCATGTACTTGGTGATATACACTACCTACCTGTACCAAAGGGCTCTGTGTGGGAAGTCATATGCTTTTCAATGCCTGTGGAACTCAGCAACTGAATTGAGAGACAAGGTCACATTTCACACCTTATTTATGAAGCCTGTTCATGAAATGCCTCTTATATAAAAATGTCCTGGACTCCCAGGAAAGAACTATGGGAACAGAATTTATAAGTAGGAAGTTCAAAACTTATGTGGAAGAGAAGTCCCAAGAGGCTAAACTGCTGGGTCTATGCCACTTATGCAGCAAAACAATTAATTCAAAGAACACATGATAAGTGGGAGCCAGACAATGCTGAGCCATAGTTTTCTAGACAAATCACAGTAAAACTGTGTTGCAAGAACGCCAGAATCTAATTCTCATGATGATAAAGTGAAAAGTATTGTGGGAATTGGAAATATCTTCATCTCACAGGGATATATTTAAAGTTGGTGAACAGCTGATATTCTTCCATGTATTTTTTAGTAGTCCCAGAAAGTTACATGAGCAAATAACAAAAGCTAAGGTTATTCTGAACTTGGCATGGGTCTAGATTTATATATTTTCATGTGACAATGAAATGATATATGAATTGACGGCAGGAAAAGAAAAAAAAGAAACCTCACCTGCTGGAGCACTAACCTTAGTTAACAGAAGAACTGAAAAGAAGAATATCTAATATACTTTTTACTTCAACTATTAAAGCCTATCTAATTATTTGTAAGTTTAGAGAAAAGTACCTCGAGCTTACTGATCAGTCAAGTGTCTTAAGGGGCTGCAAGACTACACAGGAGGTTATTTTCCCCAGTGATTTTTCTTCTATTTGTCAGAGTAAACTCTCTAAATTTAAAGCCTCACCAGACTTCTTGTTTTTTAAAGCAGCTATTGTTCTGACAGTCTCTTCATTTTCCCTTTATTCTTTTTCTTTCAGCAGACCTATGCACCAGAAACTGAAATGCAATGCGGGTTTTGTCAAATCTACATCAAAATAAAGTTCCAAAGCAGTATTTAACAGGAAATGGAAAGAAAGCAATCTACTTTGCCACACTAGCTTGATGCTTAGTTGTCACATTTCTTGCATTTGTGATTTCTCCCTTTGATCACTCTAATAACAATTCCTTAGACTATTAAAACTGGAAGCCAGAAACATGTTAGTGAAAAATTCTACTTTTCACCATTTATGCTGTCTGTTTAATTTTTATGATTTGCTCTCTTTGGACCCTTAGAAGAGGGCTAATTTCACCACACTCTTGCCCCAGCGTTATGCCAGTGTGAACCTGTCAAGACTGATTTGTAAAGAGGTTAGTGATGTGTGCTTGATAGGCTTTGACAAAACCTGCTTTTGGGCCAAGCACCTTTGGTGAGGTGGGGTGAGTGTAGTCAGTAGGATTTGTCTGTATTGCTGCTAACAGTACAGGAAAAAAGGAGAGATCAGGTAAGAGTGACACAACATGGATACATTGGGCCCTTACTTTATTTCTAGTTCTGCTTTCTAGTGCTCTTTTAGAGCAAAACCTCTCCTCCTGAGTGAGAGGTTCCCCTAAAGGAAAGTGCTTATGTTAGTTTTTAATCTGACCTGAGAACAGAGTGTTGGGGAAATGGTCCTTTTGATTTTTGTTCTCTCTAGCACTTCAAAACACTTCCAGATGAACAGATAACCACTGTTGTTTGTATTCCTCTTTTAAGCATAACCAATGGTAAATATTGAAGCGAAACAACGAAGTGAGAATGTTATCTCTTACCCCACAAGAGTCTGAATTACCCGATCAGTGTCACAAATGTAACAAGGATCATGGGAATAACTTGGAAATGTTTACCTTTCCACCTCTCTGTCAACACCCGTGGAGTTGTTTGCACTAGGTACTTTGCATGATGCTATTTTTTGGCTGCTGTTTGACACCATTTACAAAGCAATCTGTGTTTTAACATGGACAGTGTTAAAGTCTCCGAGTTGTTAATACCTTTAAAGCAACCTCCACTCATTTTCTTTGCTTGCTTTTTATGGAATCAATGTCTGAAGTTCAGTGCTTGTAAAGATGTGGGACTGGCAGTATTACCTAAAGCCATCTACTCTGAGACCCATTAGCAAGTAAGCTCCTCTGCACAGCAATGCCAGTGCAGTATGGTCTAACTTTGCTATTTCTTCGTAGACTGCTCCTCAGAGGAGCTTGTTTCTGCAGCATGGGCAAGTGCAAAGCAAGATGAGGCTATCACGGTGAATTCCTTCTGGCATGTAAGGCAAAGTTTGAAGGTAGGTATTTAGGGTGAAATGCTAGTGCAGTGACCTGCTCAGAAAGGGAAGCTGTTGTAGGACTTTTCTGCACTAGTGCTGATATTTTTTTTCCCATTTTGTGTAAGTCTACCATTTCAAAATTATTGATACCAGGTCCTGAGGGCATGCTTTGGCTACTGTAGCTGACTAGATGAAGTATGGACCCCTTATTAACTTGTCAAAGTGTGCTGCAGCTGCATCATTTGCTCACCCATTTGCTTAACTTGAATAAAGGTTGGTGGTTAGGCTTCTGCTGAATTGTGCTCTCCTGCTAATTATCAGTGTATTTGTTTTAGAGACAATTAGCCACCTGGTTCATTCTCCCATTGAAGTCAGGTCATCATGAGTTACATCTGCTTTCAGGACTCTTTAAGTCCAAGGCATAATAAAAAGATGATGGCTATGATTATAAAAAGCATGCAGGGTTGGGGGTAAGTTGTACAGTGTTCTGAGTTCCCAAGGAAGACTGGGTTACAAAGCTCTTGTAGGGTCTTTCTTCTGTCACAAAAGATGCATGTGAATAGAGAACAATTTTTGTGATGCCAGAAGTCCTTTAGCCTATGAATGGTAAAGAGTGTTTGCAAAGGTAGATGGATAAAGGCTAGGCAAAGTGAGACATGATACTTCCCTTTGGCACTGCAGTGATACGACACAAAAGTGACAAGTAAGCACGTCTCCGTGCATACTGCATTTGCATAAAAATAAAAGTTGTTCAGACCTGTGGGTGTTTCCTTTTTAAAAACGTGCCATATAATGTGGCATGAGATTATGTGTGATGCACATTTACTTTTATAATCCCATATGTTCCGGTAAAACTCTGTATTTTGGAGTAAGATTTTATTACAGTAGAATCTCATTAATTCTCACTAATGACGGGGGGACCCTTTGCAAATTACTGAATATTGTATACAATCAGATGCCATTTATGCATTGTGTTGCTGGATGTTCTTCTACATCCTGAGGAAGACAAGCTGTGGAGAACCCTGCAGTTCATGCCTCAGCTATATTCACTCTGGAGAGGGGGGTACAAAGTCATTGTGATGGGTTTAGCTCCAGGTGTTTGTTAAAGATGTTCATGTGGGGCTAGTTCTGGAGAGGATGGAGCCCTGAATGAAAGGCAAGAACAGATGGGGACCTGACAATGAGTAGATTAGCATAATTTACTGTTTCATCCTTTCTGGCTTGGGGTCATGTAGGGATCACAATCGAAATTTTTTTTGGAGAGCACAGGTATCATTATCCTCCTTGATGTCAATACGGCCATTTCAGATTCAATAGGGCCACTGACTTAAATAGAGGAAAGACCTAATCTTCCAGTAAAGAGCATGCTATAGTGATTCCCAAGAAACTGTGTCAGCACATGTAAACCAAGGTAAGTGTTCACATTTACTTAGAAATACTATGGATGTGTGTATCAAATGTAGGTGAGTTCAGAGGAACTTTCTGCGTGCATAAATGTCCTCCTGGGCATATCTACTGGATGAGTGCTCATTGGTTGGTATGAAATGATGGAATACCTGCTTGCATCTCTTTTACCTGCCATATTATGAAGTAATAATAGCAACTCAACAATTAAGATAATAGAATTTAGGTCTTCATTAGAAACTTGCTTTTCAACATGATCTGATTAACTCTGCCTCAAAAAAAAATCAGGCCTCCTGAATCACTCCTTGTCTCTCCCAGGATAGAAGTTTTTTCAGACACATTGCAATTGAAAGCAAACCCCCTTAATTCTGTTTACAATTATGTTTACAGTTACTGGGTACAAAGAGGCTAAGAGGGGAAATCTGGGGAACTACGGGGCTCAATAGATGTGTACAGAGGGAGGAAAACTTGGGTCTACAAATAGGGGACAGAATAAAATTTATGGAAATGTCTAGGAAAGGTCATGCATTTTTGGGAGGTCAGGTGAACCCCTGAGAAGCAGTACAGAGGCCATGGGCTCATGGAGGGGTGGAAGTCATTCAGAGACACAGAGACAACTGGAGTGAGGAGAAAGATGGCAGCAATATCACAGTGCATCCATGGAGAAAATGGAAAGGAGGACGGAGATGGGAGGCGTGAAGGTGACTAGTTATGAAAGGGGAAGATAGGCATGGACGTGGGCTTATGTGAGAGGGGTACATGGCATGACCAGATTATCGGAGAGATATGAAGTGCTGGCGTAGGCAGGAGAGAAATAGAAGTGAGAGGAAAAGAAGGAAGATGATATGGCAATGGGGAACTGGAGCATACTCCTAGCTGTTCATTCGCAGGGTTTTTTAGCACTTGTCACGTTTTGAAGATAGATATTTTATAGCCAAAGTGTAATTTATAGTAGGGCAGGGAACACTGTTGGTTGGTTTCCTTTCAAAGACTACTTTCAGCCTAACTCCTACTAGCCAGTCGTAGGTTAACAGTGCTCAGGCATCAAAGTGTTCCCCTGTGCAGATCTATTACATCCAAGCCTGACAAAGTTCAAGAAGCATTTGCATGATAGTCTTGGGCACATGGTGTGACTCTTGGGAGCAGTTCTGTGCAGTGCTAGCAGTTGGACTCCTTGCAGGTCCCTTCCAACTTGGCGTTTTCTGCAATTCTGTGCTAATAATCCAAGTATTTGGTGTCATGAGAATAACAAAGAAAATAAAAAGTCCATCATGATCTGACATCTGAACCTTCTGTCCTGCCGCTGGCAACAGCTGCCCCCTGACATGTACAAGGAATAAAGACCCCTATGGCCACATGTGCTTGGATCTGGTAGCCCACCCTTTCCCTACTTTGTTTCCTTCATCATATTTGGTTTTTTATTCACTTACCTGGAACTTTGATGGAAATCCTCTTTCTGATGTTCAGTGGCAGTCTTGGAACAAATCATACGTGTAGTCACACAGCTTCTTTTCAAGCCTGAAACACCTTTTTCAAGCCACAGAGAAATTAGTTCCTATAAAATGGCTCCCATACAAGTCAGTAGGAGAAGAGTGAATGGGAGACCCTGTGGGAGCAGGATGGCAGTGTAGAGGAGCTAGAGGAAAGACACTAGATTGCCCTAATTTCCTGGCATGTAAGAAGGTAATTCACTTTGATAGCACATCACCACTGGTGGTTTTCCAACAGACGGGAAAGACTTTCTAGTTGAGGAAGTAAGTAATGTCACATGAAACATACATAATTTGCACAGAGAGAAAATGTAAGACCACTAGGGTTATTGTTTTGCTAACAATGATTCATGACAATGACACTTTGGAGAGTGTGGGCCTGGGTTAGAAGCCATGAATAAAATGCATTTCTACTTCAGGGATCTACTCTTGTATCTGCTTTCTTGCAAACTTTAAGGAAGCTATTGCAAACTTAATCCTGTTTAGCAATTATGATTTACTTCAATTGGCTCCTCTCTTCATACTGTTTAAACTTAGATTTAAAGAATAACATCCACCTTGTTGCTTAACATAAACCCTGTTAAAATAACACACATTTAAAATGGCATTCTTGGCATTATGGAACAATCAAAGGGGAAGACAAAAGCTTTCCATAGCATTAATATATATATATTTCTGAGGAAAAAAAAATTGTGAGATCTTTTAATGAAGACATCAAAGAATACACCTTTCATAGCTGAAAAGAAGAATGCCTCCTGACAAAAGCCAATTAAAGAGTGAATATATTTTTTTTATTTAGAGTTGAAAAACATATATTCTTGTAAAATGGGAAAAAACCCACCACCACCCCAACAACCCAGCCCAGTGTTCTTTTAGGGCTATGAAGTAGCTAAAGAAACATAAAGATGTATGATGCATGGAAGCTTGATACTGCATGAAAGAAACATAAAGACTGTGATTTTTCTGTTACCTAAGGCATGATATTGAAATATGTGTTCTGGAAGGGCTCTTTCTCAGCTTGCCTAGAGATTCTGGAACAAATTCTACTCCTGTTTACACCCCTGTAAATCTGGATTTACTACATGACAGGTGGTAGCGTTATCCCAAGTGTATGCACTCCTAACTGAGAGGGGGACTTTGCCCTACATTAGAGGCAAACTAATAGTAGCTCTCCCATGAGATCCCCTTGTTTTGTGCATTCCTCATCCTATACTTAAGGCTGTCAACCTACATGCTATCAACTCCATTTTTAAAAATCAGTGTGAGAAGTCTTTCAGCCTGGGATAGCAAATAGCCTCTGTTGGAGGCCCCGAAGGGCTGTATTGCTCTGATCCTTTTCCTCTTTTACATCAGGATGTGAATGTATTTGGACTTGTTCTCTGATGGTTGTATAGCACATAAATCCCAGTGATGGAGGGGGTCCTGGGACTGGCTCTGAAGCAATTTATGCTACCCTTTATCTCCTGCCTTAGGACAGGCTAGGGATTATTCAGTTAGGTGATCTCTGCCATGCTATACTGAGATTCCTTGCCTGTGTTTTGGACAAATATAATTAACTATGTTGAAGAAGTTAGAAAACATCAGATATATTTTTAAAATGCTAGCTCCTCTACTGCATGGGATGGCTAGACACTTAAAAGGCAATAGTCAGGAGACATACAAGTGCAGGCACAGAACATAATGAATTGTAAAATATATGTAATAAATGCATAAAATGACTATTGGAGTATGAGTATGATTGTGAAAACAGCCACAGGAGTACAAAACGTTCTGACCTGCACAGGACTTCAGTCAAATGAAAACAGCAGAAACCTGTACTGTCAAACTTGATTGTCCTTCAAGTCCTGCATCTTGCATCCATTCCTGTGTATTCACCTGAGGAAGCAGGAGTAGAAGGGTTTTCCCCACATGGAGCCCTTAACAGACGCTCCTTCCACCTGCTTCAGATTATGCATTTAGGACAGTGTTTGTTGTCAACATTTAAACCTGAAATATCAACATGTTCATCAGAAATTTGGTACATCAGTTGAACTATTTTAGTCATACCTTTACTCCGCTCTATAAGTATTTACGCAATCGGGACCATAGATTCTAATTTTCTTTGAGCAAAGACAGTCTTTTAATATAGCTGTCATATGGGGTGTTTTAAGTTTGATAATATACCAGTACAAAATAATCAAAAGGAAGTAGTAAAAGGTGGGTGAAATGTAGAAAGAATCAGAGTTCTGCTATATGCCAAACCCACTGTCTTTCTATTGGTACAAGAAACCAATAAATGCAGAATTTAGAAAGAACTTAGAAACAAAGCATAACTCACCATATTGTGCAAACCATAACTGAGGAAAATCCTTATTATCTTGGAGTCCTATATGTATGGCAGTTGTGATTAAAAGGCCTGCTTGGTGATACTGCAAATGGCTCTTAAAAAAGTCATTCTGAGAGAGCATAACTGATGCAGGAAGTCTTATACCACAGAGTCTTTAAATTGTATATTTCGCAATATACAATTTAAATTGTATATTTCACAACTATATTTTTTTTCTAATAGGACCATATTTTTCTGCTATCACTTAATTTTATACTTTCCAGACTTTAAATAAAGTATTAAACTTCTAGTGTTATGTTTCACTTGGAGTTCTGATGAGAATGATGAGTTTCTTAGCAGTTGTGACAAACTTTAAATTTATAACATGACAGTGAAAAATAGGTTGTGTCAACATAAAAATATTCTTTCCTGTGACAAGACAAAACTGTGGCTCATCAAACTCATGTGGGTACTGATACTGCAATTGGATTTATCATTAATTTATTCTGAAAGGTTAGATTGAGCATTTGAACCCAGGATACTTATTATATTCTGACTTGAAAATATTGGGTACCACTTGTACCTGGAACAGAGGAGTCAGAATTTATAAAAAAATAATTTGTCTGTGTTGTTTGAGGAAATGTGAATGTGCAGGGGAAAGCTAGGGTCCCAGCACGGAAAAACCACATGGTAAATAGAGCTTTATTGTGTACCACAAAGAGGGAAGTTGAAGACTGTTTTCTTTTATCATTCAGAGTCATTCTGGAAAATGGATGGTAAAAACTTCAAAGTCAAGTGCTTATTGATGTTTTTTCTTATAAAAATAGTACAGGCACTTAACAGCCTTTGTATTATGTACATTCTTTAGCATGAGTGGGTAGCTGTGCTAGTCAGCAGGACAAACTAAATAATAAAGTTACCGATACATTTTTATAGACAAATCAAAACAAATACCCGGGCTTTCAGAATCACTCAGGATGCCTCTTTACAAGAGAAACAGCCTGAGTGGTTCCAAATGTTGTGTCTACAGAATATTACTTATAACAGCAGTGTAGCCAGAGTCCTATTGTGCAACAGTAGATCAAACTGAAACACCTCTCAATTAACTGTTCATTTATTAAACGCTATGATTTCTGAGAAAAAAATGTAGTTCATAGGGGAGTTCATACCTAAGTTTTTATGTTTCAGCAAGAGCCAGCAAGTATTTCAGTATGGCATATAATTTTTAAACAGAAAAAAATGTACAGGCCTGAGCGAAGAATGGCTTCATGGGTATGTTACTTTTTCTGATTTGAGCACCTCTTCAAAGAGCCAGAACTCCATCTCTATTTCCGTATCAGTTCACAGGAGGAAGTTCAGTCATCACTGAAGGGTGATTCAGACAGACTGAATAATGCCCTAAAGAGGCACCCAGAACCAGACAGAAAGAAGCACAGGCATGAATATACTGCTGGACTTTAATTTGAGGATTACTGGCCCCAGCTGTGTGGTCTACAGGACTGTTTCTGCCACCAGGCAGCACCCTTGTGTTCCCACATGCAGTCTGACAAAAAAGAGAGTTAAACTCCTGTTTGCCTGTCCTATGGGACAAGCTATATTTTCTTCCTTAGAGATGGGAGAAAAAAAGATAGTTTGCCTATGGAGAAGGAATCTGAATTGCCTACAGTTGCATTCTGGGGAGGAGAGGAAGGGATGCAGCCCCTAGAAAGCTGGAAGAATCAGTTTACAACAGAGTGACATGAAAGGACTGGTGTGTTCAAAGTGATACAGTACCATAAGCTTTATTTAGGATTTTTGAATGTATCATTGTTAAGTCCAATTTGATCAATTTTAATAGAAATTGTATTTCAGATTAGAGTCTTCAGGGCAGCCATCATAATGCCTCTTTAATTCTCCTAACCTATACGTTTTTACTGCATGGATAAACATGCTTTGAAAGTAATACAGTGTCATTGAATCCAATATATCTGTAGTGGAACCAATCCATGCATACTCAAGTCACTAAATTTTTATGGAAATGAATAGATTTCCTTTCAAGGCATAATATTTCCACTTACAACAGTAGCTTTTCATTGAAACCAATGCTTTGTTTTCCAAAACCAACATATTTCAGTCCAGGTTCATCTACATATTGCTTGAATTTAATTTTTTTTTCCTTTTTCATAATTAAATCCGTTGAACTAAACACAGTATTGGATGTCTAATGAAACCAACACATTTTCATAGGAACTACTTAGAGTGAATTTAAGCCAGTGAATAGAATGAACACTACGAAATGGAACATGCTTTTACAGACAACCTACTTCAGGACTATGCCTCCATATTTTCCTATAAGTTGAGTTTGGGGCCTTAAGGTTTCCTGTGCTTTTGGAGGATTTTTCTTCTGTGGTAGCTAGACAGGCTACAAGAAGGATAAGGAAGAGCTGGGGTGAATAGGTGAGTATTGGGTGAAGGGGAACTGAATGTTAGAGCATCCTCAAAGGAAAAGAGAATAGTCAGATGACCAACATGCTGCAGTGATGCTTGGACGAGTTTAGCAGCCCCTTGGGACTCTGCTACCTGGTACATTTTAGAAAAGTCCGCAGGTTATTCTGGATGTGATGAAGTTGGCCATTACACTGCAGTTCCTCCAGCATTCAACTGTTACCATATTGCAGAGCTGCACCCAAACCTTGCAGTTTTCAGGTGGTATCTGTGATCACTTCCATTACATGTCAGGGAAACAGGGGAATTCTGGGGCAAATCCAGATTAACTCAACTTTCATTCAGTTATTCCAGAATTAAGTAGTGTAACTGATCAGTTTGACTCAAGAAGTTGCCAGGCACTGTAAAGAAATGTACTGTGAAGTGACAGTGATTTATTTAATAACACTCAAAACCAGATATTTGCCTCACAATTGAATAGAAAATAGCGACCATTTGGTTGTAGATGTTTCACTGTTTTGGCAAAGGTCAGATGTCATTTTTATAACTCTCAGTGCTGTTAGTAGTCTGAGTCTATTTAAAAGGGAAAGAAAACCCAGTAAAGGAAGGAGAAGGCTGTACACATAACTGTGTGCTCTTTAGAAGAAAACTGTTGATGGGGCTGTGGAAATGAGGCCTCTAAGTTTCTAAGAAGCAAAAACTTTGTCATTTTGTGAACAATAGAGGTGTTCACAGCAGTTTCTTCGGAACTGTATGGCACTTTTCAGCTAGGATTGTGTGTAGTTTATGTCAAAACATTTCAGTGAAGAAATACAAATACAGACTAATGTTTGACTTCTTTTGTTGTGTTGAACTGGAGCCAGAGAAAGTATTTATATATAAATCCACTTGTGAAATGCATAACCCTCTCAATGTGACTTATATGTCTGAGACTTACAGAGAATTCAAGCTGATTGACAGAAAATACTGCTCTTATGGTGTCAGAATGTATTATCTTGCTTATACAGAAATATAAAAAGCCCTCCCTTTTTTCACCAATGTACGTGTTCACTGTCATTATGTTCTGATATACTGGAGATGTCCAGGTACTGAAATACCCAATTTGCTACGACCTAAAGCTACCACAGATATATATTAGACAACCAGATGGATAATTCAGCTTGTTGGTTTAAAAATGTGTGCATTAAACATTCAGTATTTGAAGTCTGATCTAAAAAAAAAAGATTCTATGGGGTCAAAACTGCCATTCAGGGAAGGAAAATAAAATAAGGACTGAGACAATTAAGAAAGCTTTCCATGTTTGTGCTACAGTTAGTTAGTTAGTTGTTCTTCCTTTTTTCCTTTCTCCCTCAACTAAGCCCATGCACATCAAGCAACTGACAGTTAGTACAGCCTGCAGATAGATCATGAGCAGATTACATACATCTTTATGTATCCGGCACACAGGTGCTATCTGCTTTTGGCAAATAGTTTACATTAAAGCAAATTGATTTGTGTAATGGGTCCTTTATGGGAACGCCTGTGTCACTTCAATTGCTCCCATTGCCTCATTTCTTTTCCTTCATCCCAGGGTATTGCTCTTTAGACCACTTGCAGTACTTATATTATTCCTTTGATCTAGTACCACTGTCTTATTCCCCTCTGTTCTATTTAGATATGGTGCTGTCGTGCACCGTATCCAATTTGTTAAAAACTACTAGGATTTTGCATGTTAAAAACTTGTTATGTGAATGAAGAGGAGGAAGAGACAGTTGGCCCTTGATAATTTTAGTATCATGACCATTTTTATATAGTAGGGGGCCCGCACTGGCACTCAAATATGTTCTCCCAGTGATGGAGTGGAAAAATGTGTCAGTTCTTGCGAACGGGCAGCACCTTGAAGAGTAGATGGAGAAAAAAGTGTCACTTTAGAGAAGTACAGAAAAAGAGCTGCTTGTAGAAGCAACCTGGATGCCACATTGCACGTGCAGCTACACATGGGTACGGCACAGAGGAGAAAGGATGAGCACCAATGCCCATGTTGCTGACCCAGTGTCTGTGGCAAGCTAGGACAGACAAGGGAGGAACAAAGCCATGGAGGGGCTTGAATGGAAGTGTAGGATGGGTCAGCTTGAAATGGGGGATTCTCATATTATTAACTGCATAAAATGATACCTTAGGGATTGAGTGATAGCTCATCAGTAGCTACATCTGTAGATAACATCCCCTACACTTCCACCAACCAAACCTGGCTCTTGCAGTTTTGCTGAAACTCGTGTTTCACACAGCGTAGAATTGCGTTTACACCTCCATGTCTTGTGTATCACTCTGTGTATTAACTACATTCCTAAACCAGAGCATGGTTTCTAAACTTGATATAGTTTAACTATCACTTATTCTGATATTGTGGAGTAGAGTTTAGGGCTGGCAGCTATGAAGCAGCGGTGGATCAGCTGCTGTAACTCTTTCTACTGTAGAATTTTCCTTAGTTAATCAATGGGGTAATGACTAACTAAGGTGTGATTTCATCCCACTCAGTGTTTTTATTGTGATGCTGTGCTTGCAGGTATTTATGCCTCCCACACACATAGATAATGATCCCTATTACATGACAGGATCAACTTTGAATAGAAACCCCAAAATCGTGAGTTTCACACCTTACCAGTAATTAATACTGATATAAGCAGTGATCAAATTTGACTGTAGCATTCATGTTCTCTATCTAGAACACAGAACAAACTTAGCATGATGTATCCTTTCTATGAACAACCTATGAACAACATCAAAAGAACAAGGGCATTTCTCTCACCTGTGAGGCATTGGCTGGAGAGATGCAGCATTGAGGAAGAGTTGGGAATTTACACAAAACATATAAAGGAAGTTAGGCTGGAGACCGTGGCTCAGTCTTATTCTTAAATCCTTTCCATCAGATGTTGCTGTTATACTAGTATTTGTCTACTAAAACTCAAAAATCAGATAAGGATTTACGTATTTTGCCAGAAGGTTCCTTACTCTTCTCCTGGGATGGTGAGGGACCACATGAGGTCATGTTCACCATACTGAATAGAAAGCTGCACTTTAATTCTTGGAGATTTCAGCCAAGAACTAAAAGAGAAAAGTGATAAGAAAGTACCTGTTAAGCTGAAATTGAACATATGCCAGCTTTGAATCCTACTCAAGGGGGGTGGAGATATTTTTTTTCCTTCTGAAATGTATAGATTTCATATTCAAGTCTCAGTCACATTTCCATTTGATGACTAATTTTCCCCTTGTGCACCAAGGGGAAGAAGGGTAAAGGGTTCCTGGATTTAAATGAAAGGGTATTGCAAAGGAAGCTAATTTACAAACCAGCAAGCTTTATGAGAAGTGGGATAACTGACTGTTCTCACAATAGAAGGAGAAGTGGAAGGACAATAATGACTGTTCACTGACAGTATGAGAAATGATAAGAGCTACTAGCAGCAGTACATACCCTTCCATTCTCATGCAAGAGAAGCGTTATCTAAAATGAAGTAGAGCAACTGTAACTGATAATAATGATTTTTATCATAACCATGACCGCTATGAACCTGGTCAATGGGATAAGAGCAGGACAAGTGGAAGATGAAGCATATAAATAACAATGTGCAAAAGCAGGACAACAGGCAGCACTTGAGGGAATACTGTCTTCCCTCAGTCATGTTCAAAGGTCATTTTAAAGAGCAGCTTTTTATGTGGATGGGTTAAAAAGTAGCATTCAAAGCTCTCCAAACCACCTACTGAGCAGAGACAAGAGGAAAGTGGAAAGGCTGTCCTGGACATTAACCTTGATCTCACCTGGAGTCCACTTTCTGGGCCAAGCAGATATATGAAGTAGAGGAGAAAATTTGAAAAAAACCACTCATTCCTCTATCTAATGACACTTTAATGTAAGTGTGAGAAAACATCTTTTCCTGTCAAGCACGGATCTTTCCTCACTTTCAGACAGACACTCTGGGGATCTGTAGGGCAGTCAAGAAGTGGGCATGGTCTTACCTGTCTCTCCTGAATGTGGGCTTGTAGAGAAACCAGCAAACTGTTAAACAAACATTAAGCCTTGAAACTGAGCCCTAAATACTAGAAGTAACAAAGTAAAGATGAAATTCTTTATCTGGCATTGCTGAAATCCATACTTACATACTATTTACAAAACTATACTCTATCTGATCAACTCAAATGTAGTCACTCTTGGTATATGAAAATCTATTTGTGCCTTAGCAGAGAGTAGATTAAGTTTGCAGATGCTAATAGCTGCAGAATGACAGGATTTAGACTAGGGAAACTTCCTAATCCTTAACTATAGAGGCACAAATGAGTTGTTTCATATCCCAGGGGAATATGATACAAATCTACAGATAAAACACAAGAAATATTATTTAGGCACATGACACTGCCACTGTGAACATAATTGCTAGATTTCTTGCACAGATTTTTTTGCCTTCCCGTCACCTTCCTTCAGAAATACGCGTTGTGTACTGCCATGTTCTGCAGCTCTGTTTTACACACAGGTGGCACTTCGATGGGGTCACACACATTCACGACCCTCTGAGAAAGTACTGACAACCCTTTGCTTGTTCCCTGCTATATTGTCACTGACACAGTATAAATCAAGCACAGTATAACCACTCTTGTGGGCGCTGTCCCATAATAAAAGTGGGACGTTCCTCTGGGAAGGGGAGAATGGAAGTGAAACATATGCTTGCGGAGGCAGGAGCTGGACCTTAAGATTTTTTGGAAAAAACAGTATTTCCACCATGGCTGTTTAAAACCTGCTCTCTCCCTTTGTATATTTTTAAGTGCATACTCATGTAAATACATCTGATCTTATGGCAAATGTCATAGCTTATGAGGAGAGCATATGATGGTTTCACCTGAGGAAAGAATCACCCTTTCCACTGTGACCAGGCCATTCCTGGGTTGTCAGGTAATGTCCCAATGCTTAGGGAGGTTGTCCTGTCACGCCAAAGTCAATATACTGGCTATGAAAAGTGAAGTCATCTTATGACCACTGGTATACCTTCATTTGGGAGGAAGTAAAACAAAATTCCCATACTTTATGAATGATTTGCCACGTGCAGAATTATACACACAGTGGAAGGCAACTTTGACTATAAGGAATATTTTTCTTGATAATCTTAATTCACCCATTCAATGATGAGGTACACAAGAAGAGTTAGCTACACATACAGTGTTTTTCTAGAACTATATCATGAAAGAAAATGTAAACAAAGTGAATTAACAGAATATATTTTTTTCTAAAGAGTAATTTTCTAATTTTTCCGTTGTGCAGCAGCTGCTGTTGCCATGCTGTCATTGCTGTTGCTATGTATTTTTTGAGTGTGCCAAGATGTAATTGGCTACTTCAGCATATATAAACTATTGGTAGAGATGTTTCTATGGAAAATCACATCTTTTTTTTTGATTGGTTCTTTCTGAAAGTAGATGTGCTTAGCTATCATCTCAATTTAAATTGACACCAAAAGGTTTTAAGTCTCATAATGCAATGAAGCCACATGCTATTCATCATGGTGGAACTCAACTGAGGCAAGAACTTTCACGTTGACATTATGATAGAATATGAGTGAAATTGCATCTCCATGGTCTCCAAATGTTTCTATAGTCTTTAGCAAACTTTTTGATTCACTGTGAATTGTATTTGGTCTGAAAATATGACTGTTTCCTGGTTTTGCCTGACATAACTTGCAAGCTACTAAATCAAAACTCATTTCAGAATAGTTATGTATTTTGCCTGAGGACCTTTTGTAGAGAATTATTGACTTGTGCAATGCATCTAAAAGTCTTTTGGTAAGATTGACTAACACCTATAGAAATTGTGCCAAACTAATCCAATTAGAGGTTGGTAAACTTAGACAATACTGTGTATATGATGAGCTTTTGAAAGAATGGACTCACCATTTCAACTGGGGAAGAGATTTAGCTATCAGCTCTGGACATGCTTGCCATATGACCTTGATCTAAAAAGTGGACATGTACATCTGGGCAAAGAAGTCCTGGGGCTGGTGAAAGTGAGAGACAGTGTGTAGTAAGTGTTAATTTCAGCCTCGTGCCACTGAGTTTTCCTACAGTTGGGATGATAGAATCTGTCTCAAAAGCATTATTCATATTTATGCTAATAATCGTTTTATAACTGAAGTTTACTTAGGTTACATGAAAACCTGCTGCAGCCCAAATATAGACAGAACATAAGGTGAGGCCTAATGAGAGGTACACAAGTACATGACTGCAAACACTATCAGATTAATTTTTTGAGAACAAGTGACATGTTGTGCAACCTTAGTTTCATAATTCTGTCTTAAATACTTTCTTATTGTGGAAGTTAAAATAAAATTGGGGAGGTTTTGGACACTCTGAGGTTATAGAAATGTATTTCCAGAGGAAAGTCTGCAAGTCCTCCCCTGTAGGAGGTGGCTGAAGTGTTATTTAGACTTAAATGAAATAAGATATGATTGAAGGGTTGTTAAGAAGGAACTAAACAGTGTTGGGTTACATCACAGAGAAAATGAATTATCATCTGCTTGAATTCATAAAATGTCTTCAACTATTACCCATGCGGGTACTCTGTTTTATGTATTGGGCACCTCAGAATCTTCTAATTTGTTAGCAAGTCAGACTGTTTCTTTTTATTATTCCTAAAACTCCTTGTCTTTGACTGCTGGCCTGATTCTTGTTCTATTACAACAAAGATTATTCTTTGTATTGGAATTTCTATTTTGCTTTTTCTGGTTTTTTTCCTTTTCCTCTATCTTTGTCATACCAATTACCCAACTCAGCACTGGCAAGCACAAACCTAAAGCTTTGGAGATAAATTTGTATTTCTTTTTTCCTCTCTAAGTCATGGGAAGATCATACTATGTGCCTGAGAGGAATTTAATTTTTCTTATCCATAAATGGTACAGTTGGAAAGAAATGCTATAAAGAAATAAGGAGTTGTTTATGTTTTTCAGTATTGACTAAGTATTGAAATTTCCTATTGATAATATGTGAGCCTCCGGAAAGACAAGCTTTTTTAAAAAGAAAATGTATGTATTTAGGTCACCAACCTGACATTTCAAATATTTGCTTCTCCCTAAAAATCCTAATTGGGAGTAAATAACAATGTTATCATCGAGTAAATTTTAAAAAGTCAGAGTAAGTTATTTCAGTGTTGTGAACTGTAAATGGTCTTTTAGAACATCACATTTAAATTTTTCATTTAAAAGATGTTATGCTGGTATTATGACGCACACATTGAACACGATTTGTGGAAAGGCTGTGCATGTGCCCACACACACATTGTTGCAGGTCATGTATGCTTTACCTTCTGGGACATCCTAGCACCTCAGGCATAGTCTTAGAAACAATTGCAAGTCCCTGTAGACTCTATGGATGAGTGTCACAATGACATAGTGCCACCAGTACATGTGCAAGGCCCCTGCAAAGCATCAATTTACCTGCTGCATTCTCCCCCAGTCACTTCCAGCTGAAAGCTGGTGAGTGCCATTACTGCTACTGCTTGCAAGCAAGCAACAACTTAATGGAGATGATTCCCTTTAAGAGGTCTCTGCTGAGTTTTTGGTTGTCAGGGAAGATGATAGTCTCATCCCTCCGGTTAGATAAAATTAAGACTCCTTCTGAATATCTCATTATTGATCAAGTGGCACTTGGAGTCAGATGGTTATATTCCCTTTCTGAGAGGCTAACAGCTTTCCAAAGGGGCTTTTAAGGCTATGGAGAAGCCCTGGCCTGTATGGGGTTTTCCTGAAGTCCTTTCCTTTTGGCAAATCTCAGATTTTAACAAAAAATAAAGACTGACTCTAACCACTGTGAGGAAAAATATCCTGGCATTTTGAAATGGCAGAAATTTAAAGTGTGAGCTAATTTGGTCACATCGGCAAAGCATTCACCAAATTTGGATGACAGGCTGCTGCAGTAAGTGAAACCAGAATTTGGCCCTCAGGCTGAATCTTATTTCCTTGAGATCCATGGAGTGGGTGGACAGATTAATGGATGAGAATAGAGATACAGCTATGCCCTTTCCTCTCCCTCTTGATCCAAAAGGAGGTGGGGAGTGCCTCTGTTCAGGTCATGATACAGTTAATATACTCATGTTCTCAGTCTAGCATGGCCCAGAAATGCCTTGTTTCTAGGACTACAGGCTGAGTACATCATGGTATCTATACTTCAGATTGCCTAGTTTTTTCTCACAGAACAGGTCATTTTCAATTGCTATAATTTTTTTTTACCTTCTTCCTTTTGATCAGAAACTGCACTCACTATCAGTCACAGGCCTTTTCTTTTAACTGAAAGTTTAATAAGAGATGTAAAGCCATTTGCAGAGAAAATAAGCAAAAAATACCGTTTTCTTTGCTAAGGAAATATCATCATAGGCTAAGGACTTTGTGCTGATCTTTAGAGCTAAGCATGCATATTTCTAATTCAAGAGTGTGAATGCTGCTTGGGTACAGGAGTGTATAATTTGCTGTAATCTTGGTCTGTGCGTTTTTCTTAAACTGGTACTTTATTATTTGGAGCTAGTCCATTTGTCTAAGTTCCTCTCATGTTCCTTTCAAGCATACCTGTATAGAAAAATAAGCTTTTCTTTATGTTTAGGGCTTGAGTGGTTGGTGGTTTTTTTGTTTGTTTGGTTGGTTGGTTTTGTTTTGGTTTTTTTTTATTATTATTATTTTATTTTATTTCTAGACAATATCCAATTAATTGTGGCTACTTGGTCTTGCTGCTTGAACTTCTAATTTATATGTACTGTTTTGGAGTCAATTAATTTCCTTAATAAGGAGAAAGATAGAGCTGCACAGGGAAGTATCCTGAAAGAGAACTGCTGAGGTCAGAGGGTTCCCAATGACTCTCCACACACTTCTCTCCTGTAGCAGAAACTTCACTAGCTGCTGTGTGAATATATGAGTTGATGCTTGTGTCTGCCTGAATCCACGCAAAAAATAGGTCTCTGTAAACTGCATTTGAAACTTAAAAACCCTTTGCCCAGGGACTTGGACTGGACAGATCTCACGATGAGGTCCTCAGTACTTTACGGGTAGTCACTCCAACCTGATCTCAGTTACAGAATGTCCATAGTTGACACTAACCCTCTGTTTACCAACCCCTCCTATAAGTCTCCTACCTGACTTTTGTGAGACCCAACAGTCCACCAGTTTAAATGGGACTATGCTGGTATTCTTATCAGATAATAATCTGCCTGCTGTGTCGATTCACATTAGAGTTTCACACACCTGCGAAGGCAAGAGGGATTAGCAGCTGGACTGGGACCCACTGGGGCTTCTGACATGTGGGATAAGATGGCAAACACCGCTTGGTTTTGCAGCAGTCCCTATGACAGAAGGACCATTTGCTCCAGTCCCCAAGTATGAGGTACATTACATACTTCAAAAGTCGTAAACTCGTAGTCCTTTTCTTCAACACCTCTTGCTGGGCATCAGGAATTCATCTCTCCTGAGGCTAGATACTTGTGAAGAAGGTATTTAGAGCTGTGATGGACTTATTTTATATACTCATTACAGACTTAATAGATATGTAAATACTCCTGATTCCTATTGAGGAGACTCAACTATTTCCTTGAGCATAAAGGAAGGACAGGAGTCTTTGACTTAATAAGACGGCTCTGACTTTGTATGCCCCATTTTGTTTCCTCAGTCCTTTACTGCAGTGGATGGGCAGTGAACTCCTGCAAATGCCAGGGCTAGAATTATTTTCCTTGTCTGTTTATGAATTAGAGGTCAGATCTCGAGTTCTGGTCCTCTTGAATTACTTGGCTTTTGGCAATTGAAACAATTCCTTGTGTGATCACTGCATGGTATTGTAGGGGCTACACATCAGTCTAGGAAGACTGGCACTTCGATGAGCCCACCTGAGAAGGTCATGGTAAAAGTAAGCACAGCAGATGTTTTTGAATTTAATTTGATCATTTGATTGGGCCTCTTGGTTTAGTTAGTAGCATTAGTCTTCTGGTCTTGTTAAGTGTGTGTATCACTGCAGACCTGGAAGCTTCAACTCTAATTTTTCTTGCTTTTCAACTTATTATCCTTTCCCATCATTGCATTAAACATTATAGCTTAAAGATTACTGTTGTGCGAATGACTATAATTGTTGTACTAAGCAGTCACTTTTAGGGTATGTGGGGAGTGGATTTTAGCAATAATAATTTCCTTGACAGTGAGAAATCTGAATACAGTATAGCTTCAGGAAAGCATATGCTGAGATCAGTACATAGCAAGGTGCAGACGAGACAGAAATAAACCATGTTGGGTTTCTGTTATGTGGTCCACGTGTGTTTTTAGTTTCACTTTTTATCTACACAGAGATTTGCTACAGAAGAACTGTTGTATGCTGGTGAGGTTTTCTGGAAATTACTTCTCAGAAGATTAGAAGTGATCATCAGTGCTCATCAGAAAAAGTGACACAACTGTTTTTCTAATAACTCTAGTGTGATTTGAGTGGGATAATGGAGCTGTCCTGAGCAGTGGATTCCCCGCTCACACTTCAGGGACAGGGAAACTGGACCCCTGGAAGGTCTACACTGTGTGACAAAACACTTCCCTAACTGAAGTTCTCCAGGTTCAAGTAGCATACAGGAGTGACTGAAGTTTTCTTTCTGCATCTCTATTTCAGCTACTGCCTTTGTGACAGTATAAGATAACTCAATTAATATAAAAAGATAAGAGTATATTAGAATCCTGTGAGAAAGAAGTTCCTAGATTGAGTCCCTAATGCATGGAAGGATAACAGTAAGATAAAACCCTAGTTAATTATATTGAAGAGGCAGAAAGAAACTCACAACTAATTGTGTTGTAGTTAAAAGTATTTTTTTTTCCAAATGAACACTTAGTACTGATTGCGTTCCTGTTACTGTATCAGAGAATCAGGATTACAAGGTCTAGACATTCACTGATATGTAGATTTGTCCTCAGGTAAATATTACTTTGGAAAACCATGTTTGTGCTGTGGATATTAATGTAATGATGATGTAGGGAAGTCTTGGTTTAGTATATTGCTTTGTGAGACACTGTCAGTGTTAGAGGTAGCAGGACCTTTAGAAGTACTGGACAAGTGCCTGCCTGTATCAATGCTTGCATATACACATGCTATTTCTCTTGTCTCTTTACATCCTGTCACATCTCATCTCTGAGACAAAATGTTTGTTGAATACATACATTGTGGCTGGCCTACAGTGGACAAGACTTCAGCCCTGAGACAGGGGAGAAGAGATGTTATTCCACTGACTTTCACAGAAAACAACTGAAGCCCATCTGTCTGCAGTGGAAGTCAAAAGTCCACACTGTACTTACACAGAGACAACCACCTGTGCTTCCCCCCCTTCCCAACACACACATACATGCATGAACAAACATGCAATGCACTTGTCTGTGGTTGTGCACAGAGCTTCTGCAGCTAAGGCTTCAACTTAGGAAGGGATGGAGTGAAAGGGCAATTCTCTCACACTGTGAGATTTGTACAGAAACCTTGTATGTGTAGCTGTCCGTGGAGATATGCTGAATCAGTGCCTTACTCCATCAGCTTGCCTTTTTCCTTCATAGTGCAGTAATAAGGGCTACTGATAAAACCTGTGAAAATGAATTAATTCTCCTGTTAAACTCATCCAGTTGAGCTAAAATCAAATAATGACAATATGGGGGAAATACAACTCTCAGCCTACAGATCACCCAACATCCTCAGTACAGAAGCATCTAAAAGCTGCCTGCTAAGTTGGTTGATATGCCTTTTATTTAGCCTGGTGTTAATTTGCTAAACACTGTTTTGGTGTATGTGATTGTAGAACATAAAAATGCAGTAGGTGGTTTATAGGAGACGAGAGCAAAAGAATACTCTCTGCTACGAGCTCTACATACAATGCATATTCTCCAAAGGGATGAAATTTCCCTCGAGCTAATGGGTAAACTGCAAAGTGAGGTACACCAGCAGCTTTACGGTTCGCTTTAACCTGCTCCTCCTACCCGTGCTTTGTGGTGGGTGTGCAACTGTTGCAAGTAGGTGGCACAGCTGTTTGCATTGACTGGCTCAGTACCTTTGGGATACAGACAACACAGTTAACGTTGCGAGATGAAAATGGCATCTATACTTTAATAAACTCATTCTATTTCTTTGTGAGAAAAAAGGGGGAGACGGGGGGGGGAGGGGGAGAGAGACAAGTTGCCAGCTTGACTATATCTGTATTAGTGCCACTGCTCAAATCACACGGTGGTGGCTAATGCTTGCAAAATCCTGACTAGCATTTGAAAGGGTAACATCAGTTTATTATTGCTGCAGTAGCTGTTAACTTTATGAAGATTTCCTGTGCACCTGCCTGCTACCACATCTTTAACATATATGCATATTTATACAACTTAGGCAACATATGTTTGATGATTTTTGTCATTTATATTTACTACAGTATGGATAGCAATTAAAAAATAACCATGTTCACTGTGATGAATTGGTGAAATTCCTGGAGAAGTAGAAATTACATGAAGAATCTGAAGACAGAGAACAAGGTAAAAGGCATGTAAAAATCTAGTTCGTCATTTGGAACATAAAAAATGCAGGCGTGTGACCAATATGTGTGTGTGTATATATAAAACCATAAAAATGACAGGGAAGATTATGCTATTTCACTTAGAAGTAGAACAAGAGAATAGACAGTCTAGAGTGTGATATTTTCCCATTTCATCCACCCTTTACAGATAAATGTAGACTTGTGTTGTAGGGGTGATGAAGGAGAATGACATTTTCTGCAGAGCTGGTGTTGCTCTGTTCCCCAGTTTGGTGTGTTTTGAATGTAAAATGGATGTATTTAATTGCAGATACATGTGCAAAAGCAAATGGTGTGTTAGGACCTGCATGATGATACAGTCCAGCATCTGACTCATCCTGGCAGCAGGTTGGGCAGGTCTCCTGAGCACCAACTCAACTCAGGTGCCAAGACCAGAAAAGGGCTATGGGGAGGACTTTGGTGAGTGATCCTTAGAAGTAGCCAGTTTAGGGGAAACCTCAGGCTCACGTCTGTATTTGGTGTGTCTGAGTTAAAAATAGAGGAAGATCCGAGGGAAGGGGGTGAGTTTTGGATATTAGTCAAATGAATTTGTGTGGGCACATGCATACCAGCACCCACACTGTGTATGAAAGTGAGATAAGCACACGTGATTTGTACTCAGAATGTAGGTGCCAGCTTTTTAGAGAGAATTTCTTACCATGTGGCATATTATCATATTTGAGACCTGCTCATCTCTGTAAAAAGACAGAGGATAGTGGGCTGTGCAGAAATGGAGTGAGACAGTGGAAACGCACGTAGTGGAGCTGTGAAAACTGATATGGGAGTGGAAAGGAACTTCGAAAAATAAAGTTAAAAAGAAAAATGGGGAAGACTTAGAAATCTAGATCTTGTCCTGGAAGTAGTATTTTCCATGAGAGTGTGGTGATCTGCCTAGGATAATTTATTTCACTTCTTGGAAAGATGCTGTAAATTAGCCTCAGGGTGCCTTTGTTACCCTCCCGTGACATGAAATTAACTGCTACTGTAGTTTCTCACAGAGGGTAGAGCAGCCCCAGGTCCACCCCCACTTACACTCTCTGCCAATGCCCAGAAATGCCCCGGCTGACACGGCTCTGTGCTCCGAGCAACACAGCATTACCCCCAGCGGTGCGATTCGAAGTAAACTAAACTGCACAGCAAACGTTTTACCCACTTCGACAAACAGGAACATTTACTCATTTTTTCCTGACTGTTGCTTACCCCTCTACCAGCAGTTAGTGCATATGAGGCAGCCGCTCGTGCTACTGGAGCATTCCCTTCTGCAGAGCACTCCTAAACAGCGCGTTCTGCTGGCATTTGGACTGTTTTATTTTAGCAGGGTGGTTCAAACTGGCCTCAGTAGAGCACAAGATATGTCACATCACTTGAAACTACATCTCTGGGTGTTTTATTGGCCCGTTTGTCAAGTGAGGTGACAGCATCTTCACACATTGATTTTAATTTGTATTGAATATAAGGCTTTGAGAGTGAGATTGTATCAGCTGCTCAGTGAAATCCATGTCACTTCAACTGTTTTCTCCTCCCTCAGTATTTTAGCAATTATATTAGAGAAAAAAGCCCTAAACAGAATCAGATTTGGGTTTAAAAAAATTGCGTGTGTGCCTTAGGCTTGACAACTCCTAGGCCAGTGTTTAGCCCAGTGCAGTACAAGCCTGCTGATATATTAAACCCCAAACCAGCATTTATAATAGAAATACAGTAAGCCTTTAACTATAACGACACTAGCAGGTGTCACCACAATAAAGATAACAGCCTCCCCATGAACAAATATTAGATTAAAGAGATCAATCAATCTGTATCTTAAATTCCAGACCCAGCGTGATCTCTACCAGTAAAAAAATAACTTCTACTTTGTCTGTGCATTTTAACAGGTGAAAGACCTCTTGATTGTTCAATTATTTTTGCAATAGCTTGAGAAAATAGGCATTTTTCTTTTTCTTCTGTTGCAGGCTCTTTATGTAAATGATATAGAAAACGTTTGTGACCGAAAGACACAAACACTTATTGATTTTAAACCTTGTGGCAAGCTGTGGCAGTTTTCATGGTGGGCAGGTGGTGTGAGTCATGGCTCACTACGCCGTCTCCTCCAGGAATGCCAAAAAAACCCTGTGAAAACCTGGGGTACTGTGTGCTCCTGGGATGTGATCAAATTACCTGTGGGAATAATGCATTCTGCCCTTCTTCTTTTTTTTTCCTCCTGTTGCTCTTAGCCTGCTCTGCTACCAACAGCACCATTTTCTCAAAAAGTGTGAAAAGTTACTACTTTTATTCTTCATGATTTCATATTCTGGGCCATGTGTTCAAATGTGTGAAGTGAGTCCACACTGCCATTGAGTCAGAATGATTCAACCCAGCCCAAGCACAGGCTGCACAGTCACTGTAAATGCTGAAGGTGAGGGAAGTCCAGTCCCCTATGCATAACTAAATGCCCCTTTTATACTTCCATTCTCTCTTATGATCATCTATCACCCATCACCCATCAAATGCAATGACTGAGAAGATCAAGTCCAGGTTTCTTCTGCACTGCAGGATCAAGGATGATCTTTCCATATTCACTCATGGAAAGGGACCATGCATGGTCCCTGGAACACAGTCCCTGACCTTGATGCAGAACAAAAGGAACACTGGCTTTTACCCACCATTTCTTCTGAGTTACAGCGTTGCTCTCAGCTCAATTACAACTCAGTCTGGTCTCGCAGAGGCTGTATTCTGAGGTTTTATGCAGGAGCTGCACCAAGATTTTGAGATTTGTTTTAGTAACAGATTTGAGTATCAGTAGTGGTATCTAATTCTTCTCTCAAATGCACCTAAGTAAAAAATTAGAGACCTCTTCCTTAGAAAAAAGATCGTGTAAGAAGTATGAGAGATATTGAAATCAAAATCAACTGATAGTATCTCATGACAGAGCAGACCAAGTATGGAGGGAAACACTCTTAGAAAAGCTGATCTGCAAGGTCCTGGATGGGTGCTCTTATCCAGTTCAGAGCACCTGCTGATTAATTAATTTTGATCTGTTTTGAATGTGTTCTTGACTGCATAAGGGCAGATATTGTGCAGAATAGAGTCCACATCAGATAAATACAGAATAAGTGTTGATCTTTTACTACATCCTATCTGCTTTATTTTCCAGTAGTGCACATGTGGACAAGATACAGATAAAGTACAGCTTTCTAAGAAAACTAAGTTCCTTGATCTTTGAAAGGTTTTGTTAGAGATCTTTGAAATCTGTTCAGTGCATGAAAGCATCGAAACAAGTTGTTTCCTCTAAATGAAATCCGAAGTGGAAGCCTCTCCAACTTCAGAGCCATTACAGCCATGCCCTTACAGAGTGTGGGTGAGGAGGAACCTACTCAGTAATGTGTTCAATGACCAGTAAGCACACTTATATTTTCACCTTTTTTTTTTTACCCCAAACCACAAAATAAGCTGTGAAATATTTAATTTTAAATAAAATATGCACAATATTGTAGTATCTCCTGTGCAAAAAGTATTCATGATTAAGTTTTTAATCCTTTAAGTGGACTTAGGCCACAAGAACTATAAAGGTTTCTCAGCAGTCACAACATATGCATTTACAAAACAGCTATCCAACCTCCTTCTCTTCATGTTTTTCCCTGTCAAACCAACTTTCAGTTCACTCAAATGACGTGTTCCTATCACATTTAAAAAGTCCCAAAAAGTTTATTTAGCAGAATACCAGTTTCACAATGATGAATGATGACTGCAAGGCATGCCTGTGAAGAACCTGCTTCAGTGCCATTACAGTATAAGATGAGGATGGGGAAAGCAATTTCAATGTAACTCTGTGGAGACCCCATTAGCAGACCATTACAACTGCAGACTAATTGAAGAGCACGAATATGCAGAGCCCCCCCCTTTGGTGACACAGTTACAGTGCAATATTAATATGTCAAAATAATTTCAATGCCAGGCATCAAAACTTTTTTTTTGACCATTATTAATAATAGACAGCAATATTTTATGCTTCCTTCTGCGTAGTCGTACTGAACTGGAATGAGGCTCCTAGCTGCATGCAAACAGACCTGACATTGTAAAAGGCTGTGGGCAGAGGTGCAGTTATCAAAGGCCACTTTATGTGAAAGGATGAGATGCTGCTCCTTTCCAAGCCTGTATATTGCACTAAATATTACAATTTTAAAAAGTAAGTGTAAATACAATTTACCAATGTTTTAATGAGAACAGCACAGTGCTGTGTCTCAAAATCTCAAGCTTTAACCACAAAAGTCTGTAAAATCTACCTTAATTTAAAGATCAGTCCTTCGCATCTGTGTGTTACAGCACTTTTTGCATTTGCTAAGGAGCATGGCATCAAGGCAAAGAGTATATCAGGAGAGTGACCCGGGCTAGTTGAACCATAATTTCAAAACCATTTAGGTGCAAAACAATGCAGTTAGTTACCTAAATCCCACTCAAGATTTGGCCTATTGAAGCTGTATGAAGTATATTCCAGTAGCTTGTGTTCTGGTGATAGGGCAACGTGAGTAGTAGGTGATAATGTATTTACTGGTGTCTTGTTATTTTTGAACGGAAATGTCCATGCTTAGTTTTATCATGCAGGTCTAGTCCCTCTACTGTTCTAAACCAATGTAGCTTCAATGACTTCAGAATAATTTTATTAGCAGTACTACTGTCTCTTTTTCCCCAAATACTTACCTAACTGCTTTACAATTTGTAGACTGTGCAATGGGTATTATTTAATGTACAAGCCCTATGTATTTGTTCTTTAGTCCCTTGAAGAAATTCCACTTCCAGGAACAACACTGTGAATCTAGTGAGTTGGTGGCAAACTCCACTGACTTCCACAGGGACGTTAGCAGAGTTTAGTCATACCATTTGTAGCAGCTGGCTACTCACTGACTTTCTTTTTAGAACTTGGCAGTCTTTACTTTTAGGTAATGGAGTTCTCAATTTTTTGTTCTTTTGCTTGTAATTGTTTTGTTTGTTTTCCTTATTGAAGACAATGTTTCAAAAGTTTCACATAATTCAGGTCCTTGAGTTCTCATATAATTTTGGCCAACCTCAGCTATAACTTTTTCGTTTCTGTAATACTCTTCTCAGTGTTGTACCCAATTTTTCAATGTAGCCTCCTGATTGTGTGCTTATGATCAGTTTGCACAGCTAATAATTGTTTCTCTCTTCAACTACTGATTTAGTGTTTTATCTGCCACAAATTTCGTGAAGGTCTTTTCTGAACACTTTAATCTGAGGACCACATCTCTTGTCTTTGTGTTGGACCGAAAGTTTCAGAAGCTATGACATTTTTCACCACTCCTACTTGCCTGGAAATTAATGGCAAAACTCTGATTGCCTTCAAATGATAAAAGCAATGAGTGGCAACTGTAAAACTATAACATTATAAAGAATGAGAAAGATTATGAAGGTGGGTTTATTAGAAAATGGAATTGTCCCTCTTTTGATAAGACATAAAATTCCCCCTGTTGCTTTCTTTACTGAAAAATCATTGCCCTTGTAACTCCCAAGATGAGTCACCATTACAGAGCAATGTGGCGCTTCTGTGTATACTTTCATTTGCCCCATTCCAGAAAGTGTTTATCTTTTGTTATAGGTATTAAACATTAATAATATGTTTTTGCACGAGGGAGAGATAAATTGACATTTTCAGATACAGAATTGTGTCCTAAAATTCTGCACAGTGTCAGCTCTTCTTATGCTTTACTTGCTTCAAGTTTTTTCTGTGCTTTGGTTTTACTGCTCTTACTTTCTAGAGCAAGGGAATTTTTTTTTAGACAAATATTTTTAGTGCCTAAAAATGCTGTGGAACTGATGACTCTGAGGCAAAAAAATATTCCTGTCCCTGTGGTAAGGGTTACAAAAGTTTCAGTAGTTCAAACTCCTCAGTGTATTCCAAAGTATCTTGGAGGAAGCTACTGGAAGACAATATGACCTCTGTGTGTTTTTCTTATTGGGCTTGCAGCTTTTCAACTCCCTACCAGACCTTAAACAAAGATATATTAGCTAACATTTTTATGTTTTTGTTTTAGGGAGGGGTATTTTGCTGAAAGGAAACTCATTTGAATTTAAAGAATTCCCTTGACTGAAGTGCCCCAAAAGCGTCCCAGCAGGAATGGAGGATCTGGTTTGGACTGGAAGCACTGGGAAACAAAATCTAGAGATAGCTTGGTTTTGTACACTACTTTTTTATTTTCTCTTGCTTTTTCCATTGTTGAAAATGAAGGCTATCTTACTCTGCCTACTAGCCTCACTTAGTACATAACACAAGAACAGAAAAAGAGTGCATATTTGAAAAAATGGATTGAAGAGGTAAAATGTAATAATCTCTTTTCTAAGTCTCAGCCATTTCTCTCTTTCCGGACTTCCAAAAACCACATTGATGTGGTGGAATCAGCCATTTAATACTATTTTTTTCAGATGCAAATATCGAGAAGTAACAAAAATATTTTCTAATGGATGGTATTATTACTAATACATTCCATAATTTTAATTTAGATGTGGATCTGGGGCTTTCTATTACCTTTGAGAGCTTCTGGGCCAAATAGCTGCCACTGCCTTGGGCCCAGCTCAGACCCTAGCTTTGGATGCTGTGGTGCTAAACTGATTTACAGCAGCTGATGATTTGGTCTGCTATTCTTGCTTTAAGTAAACTCAGTCCCTTGGGTCTTGACTTGTGGTGCCAGAGAGCTCCCTCAGCTGCCACTGACTTCTTGGAAAGCTGAAGTCACTCAGTATTTTGCACAATCTGGTCTCTGGTCCTTGTCCTCTCTATATCAAACTTGCTTTCTGTGTCTAATTCAGCTTTCTAATTAGGCTTTCTTTCACTAACATTCAAGCATTTTAGTCTGACTTGCCAAAGCAATCTGTAATAGCAACAAACACTCTTTTGAGAACATGTTTTGTAAATTTTTGGATTCTAGTGTAAGTATAGTATAGCATCATTGTTTTCTAAATTTTTTTTTTATTTAGATACATCCATTATATATCTATATCTACTTAAAATTCAATAAAATTTATTCTGAGAAGGAGAGAGCCAGATGCTAAGTTAAACCAAAAAAATAAATCAAATAAAGATTTAATTAGCAGACAAAAAAAAAAAATCAGGGAAAATAACCTTCTGGAAAATAACAAAATCAGAAGAAGTGTAACAGCATTCTAATATGTTAGTATACTACCATCTTATATTTATATTTCATATATACTTTTATAACCAGCAACACAAAGCTTGTGTGCTGCAATTAACATCTTTTCTGTAGTGAATTGTCATGTTCTAGCACTGCTAATGAACATGGAGAAGGTGTACCTGCTGTAAACCATTGCCGAGGAAAAAAAAAAGCCCTATAAAATTACTGCTAGTTCATTTTTTCCCTCTCCTTATTTCCTCTCCCCCCTCTTTTCTTTCTTTTCTTTTTTTTTTTTCCCTTTCTTTGGGAAAAGCCTCTGTTATTACCTGTGGTAGGCTCTGTACACTAGCATGCTATTTTGTTGATTGCACTGCCCTCAGACACTGCACATTTGAATCCCATTTGTATCAGCGATGCCAGTGCTGGGATTCAAAGTCAGAGCCTCTTAGGGTTACAGCCCTGCTGCTGCTGCTGCTGCTGTGTGAGTGGAAGCGTCTAATACCACTGGCATCAGAGACTAGGGCTGATAAAGAGACAAGGTGATCTAAAGAGAGCACACATGGAATTTTCCCCCCTTTTTCGTTTTCCTTACCAGAAACATAAAGGAGATGAGAGTAGGTTGATATTTGATGAATTGGTTTTATTCAGAGGAGTGCTATCATTTTTATGTCCTTTTTGAAAATGCACCCACAGTGTCTGAATTCCCGTTAACGCAAAGTTCAGATAAAGCTGATGAAAAGCAGCTGCCATCTTGATAGTTGCCATGGCAGATGGCATCAGCCTTTATGCTTTTATCAGTATTAGTATCAGAACACACTCTGTGTTCCAAGCTGAGATAAAAATCATTGAAGCTGTACCTGGAATAGGCAGATCAACACTGCAGGTCCCACACAGTTTTGAATCTTTTCAGAACAGCCTGCATAAAAGCTAGAGACAACACATTCTTGTTATTCATTAGTTCAGCAATGCTGATGATATTTTGTAAACTTCACAGATGAAGCAGCCTTTCTAAAGAGCTGCTGCCTCCCTTGCTTCTTCCCTCCTACCTCCAGGAATGCTCAGGCTTTGAAAAGAAAAAGCACACACACACACACACACACACACGAGAAAGTAAATGGATAGTAAGTGGACAGTGGACAAAACAGTGACATTCCTCCTTCATTAACCTACTGCATTTTGCACTAAATCCCAGTCAATCTGCTGTGAATAACGGTGTTAAGAATAGGTGCATTGCGAGGGAAATAATGATGACTGTTGGTGAAGGTATGGGGGGGGTGTGAAGGTGGAGGGGGGGCGTGTGCAGGGAAAGGGCTTCTGTGGGTTTGTTACACCAATATTCTGGCTCTTGCCTGAGTCATCTCCCTCATTTTGCTGCTGGTTCCTAGTGACATGTGTGGTGGTATTGTCCCATGCTGACCTGACAGTCCCAGTGCCCCTCCAAGGGCATACAAGGGCCTGCACAGCCCTTCTTTTTCTGGTTACACTTTGCGATAAGTGTCCATCAGAAAAAGTGACTTACACACTGTGAAAGCTTCAACACTAGCTCTTTATTGCAGGTTCCAAATTGTATTGACAAATCTCCCCATTCCCTTTCCCCCTCTCCCCCTCCCCATCTCCTCTTATAGCTATGCATATAGTTATTTTTGGTAACATTGTTGCTTGATAAATAGAGGGGTTGTGAGATCTCAAGTTATTATGCAAGTGTTAGCGACACAGGCTGGTAAACCATTTGGCTGTTGCATCGGTGCTGAAATGAATAATAGCAAATGGGAGGAGGGCATGTGAGTTATTTTAAACGACACATATATATTTAAATATAGCCTTAAAATAATGTTAAAGGTTTAGAACCATTACAGGCTCTTGTACCAACTTGCAAACTCTTCCAGAATTGATTTTAAAATTTGCTATTCTTTCTCTGATGGCTGACAGGGAGATAAGGAGGACCTTTCTGGGTCGCCTCTGCCTGGAACAGGGAGGTGGTAGAAGTGGGTCTTCTCTGTGCCTTTGCATAGGGGCCTCCCATTTTCCCACCAACATCTGAAGTATACATTTCCTTCAAACTATTTGGTGCAGAAATATGAAGTCAGTGTCGTAACTTAAATAGAAATTTCTGTGTGACTCTTCATGGTCTTACAGCTCTGTGCTTAATGAGGTCATCAGCAGAAATGGGCTCATTCTGCTCCAAGTTTGAGAAACTTTCTTGTTTTCATCTTGCTGTAGGTCTCGGGAAAAATCCAGGTCCAGTAGAGGCTTTGGATTTCAAGTGCCTATGGGATGGGGGCTATTCTAATTCAAAGTTAGTTGGATACCTTAGTGAATATTTAAAGTAGAATTGGATAAATGGATTTAGGTTAAATGGAGAGCTACCATAGAACAAAGCTTCAGTGTTCTCAAAACAATGTCTAAAGAATCTCCCTTTTTATTTTAAATTTAATTTTAGATGGAAAAAAAAGCATTCAGTGGCAGGTCTTCACCTTTCACCCAGGACCAAACAGAAGGATCTACTATGGAGATGCAGGCTGGAGGAAGGGTAGAATGTTGTCAGATTTACAATTTCTTTGGACAGGGCCCCCAATATACTCCTTACTGTGCCTATAAAACAGAAAACACTGAGCATCCAGGAGCCTGATCTAAAGGCTTTGAAAGCAACAAGAGTCTACACTGAGTTAAGTGATTTTTCAGGGAGTCTCTGTGAACACGACAAGGAATAATACTAGGTGAATGCAAGACAATGTAGGAGCATCAGATAACAGGGAAATTATTATCATTAGCATAATAGCTACAAGTCAGCACACCAAATCTACTGTTGGGCTCTTTATCAGCATCACAGTATAGGTAAATTTCAAGGCAAGAGCTGAAGGGATATGAAATAATGGCTGTGCAGACTTTGTGGGAAACTCCTCTGAAGCGTAAGGGGTAGTCTGCTAGGAAGCATAAAGGTTCCCCTTTGGTTGAGGGGGAATGGGAGCTGCCGTCATTGGCACAACTGGAGTTGATGCAGAAGAAAAGATTGTCTGGGGGATCCATAGCCATGAAGGGCTGTAAGAGTGTAATAGCTGAGTTTGCTGTGGTAGAAAAGAGATAGTCAATGGGATGAAGACAGGCAGGAATGTGCTTAAATTAAGAGCCAGAAACAAGTAGCAACTTCTGTCCGCTTTTAAAATGTACCTGGGGACAAATGGGGCAAATGATCTTGATTCAGATCAAAAAGCAGGAACTGGGAGAGACATAACTGTGTTGAAGCTTTGGCTGTGTGAGCAGCTGTGGGAATGTATTCAAGCTGAACCTCTAAATCTTATCCATTCATTATTAGGTTAGGATTCACACAACACAATTCCAAGTAACTTGGAATTAAAATGGAAATTACCTTTAATTCTTCAGACTCTGCTGTTTTTTTCTGTTCTGCTTCTTTACTTTCCAAATAGGTAGCTGAAATCAAAAGCATTATAAACTGTAGCTTTGGCTCAAGAGGGCAAAGTCTGAAAATTATGGTATTTGTTAGTTAAGCTACTAGAGAGCTAGAAAGCACAGTGCTGCCTACACAGCAAATAGTCAGATATAGTTTAAGAAATATCTGCTTAGGGACATTTCTTACAGACACTGACTGACTAAATTAACTGATGTTTCTAAATGCTTCAAGTGCCTTAGTGTGTTGAAAGGGCAAAACATTCTTAGGTAAAGTTTGGATATTTGTCCTATACATCTATACTTGATTTTCTTCTCAATTTAATTTTTTCTAATCTTATTTAAAAACTTCAAAGATGTTATTTTCAAAGGAAAATCAAAAATTCACCTGTTATCTTCAAATGCTGCACTTTATTTATGATATGCTGATTGGATTCACCATACTCCAACATTTATATTTCTACTGTATAAATACTAGTAGAAAACAACAAAACAACCTGAATACCTAAAATGGCTGCCACATGCCAGTGAGGAACATTTTACATCAGCTGTGACTATTTAAATTCAGCTACAAATATAAGATTATGCTTTTTTAAAATTAGAATAATTTTTTAAGAAGATTCTTATATGGTTTTAATGGTTGAGGATGTATATAAACTGCTCACTATTACTTTGGCATGAATTTGATTTTTAAGCAATGAAAAAATAATTTGGAAAAGGTTTTTTGCTATGGAGTTGTCATCTTAATTTATTTCACTTATTCAAATACCAAAAATCACCATTGGATTTTCAGTCAGCTATTATAGATGCTTTCTCACAAAGGACATGATCTGTGTTGTGTTTTAAAAATGACTCAAACCAAGGATCATATAGAAGTCCTAATTGTACTTGTGATCAAATGAGGTAGCTGTCAAATTGTTTATGTTTATTTTAATAAGTAACGATATTAACAATATTCCTTTAAAAGTGATAAACTTAGGAGGATTTTTTTTTTTTTTTAAAGTCTTTCCCTGACTAAGAGTTTGCCTGTCACCTTTATTCTTCTAGGTATTGTTGTGGTCAAATCATAATTCTGCTTAAGTAAGGGGTTTATTGTAACAAATTAACCAACACAACCTAAGCTCAAACAGCTCTAGTGGGCACTGCTATAATTTAAGATCATAGCTCAAAAGAAAATGGAAATTTTTTCTTACATTTAGGGGTTCAGTTTACCACTGAAATTGCTTTTCATTTAATTCAAGCAGCAACTGATAGCACAGAACACTTAAACAAAATTAAACAGAAATCTTTCACGTTATGAGAGGCACTTATGTGTGCTTTGTGTCTTTTTTTTTTTTTTTTTTGTTAAATACAGTTTCCCCGAGGAAGAAAGGCAGCCCAGATATTGAACAATTTCTTTGGTTCCCAATAATGTTACTACTCAACACCATTCCAGAGGACTTTTATACAAATAACTTTCTCACCTATTGTATATCTACATCCTTTTTCAACTTTATTTGATGCCTTTTGTTCAGAGACAGCACCTCTCTGGAAAATCCAAAAATCTGAACCAAAAAATAAATTAACAGCTTCAGGTTCAGCTGTCTCAGAACAATGATATTTTATGGTTTTGTTTCGTTTAAAAAAAAAAAAAATTACTTCTCTGCAGTAAAATATTAGCCATAAAACTAGGAAACATTCTATGAAAACTAAAGAGGCAGATAAACATTTTGAAGCAAGCAATAATTGTTTTAATTTTTCTAAATAGTACAGTTGGCTAAAATAAGCTGACCAGATTTGCGGTCTTAGCATCCTGGAAGATTTTTGTGGGTAGGGCAGCGGGGTTGTTGGGGCACAGCCAAGAAATGAAACAGGTTTTGTGGCCACTGGGCTACCTGCCCACCTTTCTGGTGTCTAATGGTGCAGATGTCAGACACAAAGGAAGTGAACTGGGGCTGGAGCACTGGCTGTCTGGGAGGAAGAGAAGGGGGTTGTGAAAACTGGAACGGCTCAGCACCCGGACAATTTGCAACAGACAACAGGAAGGTCCATTAAAAAAAATGGGACTGGCCTGATGAATCTGGGGCATCTGGTTGCCTTAGGCTAAAAGTACTTTCAGTATTTTTTACTGCCACTATAAAGTAAACAATTGTTTAATTAGTAAAAATAAAAAAAGCTACTTACAGGACGAATGAATGAGGGACTTATTTTCTGCTTAAGTAATATTGAATTAAAAACGGTCTCTTTCATTTAGTTAAC